>NW_015390136.1:32249-44473 GCF_001527695.2 Protobothrops mucrosquamatus
TTCTAGGTTGCTTCTCTCCTTGATTAGTTTCCACCCGTTGCTTCTTGTCCTGCCTTCAGGCGCTTTGGAGAATAGCTTGACTCCCTCTTCTTTGTGGCAGCCCCTGAGATATTGGAACACTGCTATCATGTCCCCCCTCGTCCTTCTCTTCATTAAACTAGACATACCCAATTCCAGCAGCCTTTCCTTATATGCTTTAACCTC
The DNA here is from genome assembly GCF_001527695.2 of Protobothrops mucrosquamatus. Taxonomy (NCBI): domain Eukaryota; kingdom Metazoa; phylum Chordata; class Lepidosauria; order Squamata; family Viperidae; genus Protobothrops; species Protobothrops mucrosquamatus. The sequence goes on from NW_015390136.1 coordinate 32,454, forward strand.
CAGTCCCCTAATCATCTTTGTTGCTCTTCTCTGTACTCTTTCTAGAGTCTCAACATCTTTTTTACATTGTGGTGACCAAAACTGGATGCAGTATTCCAAGTGTGGCCTTACCAAGGCATTGTAAAGTGGTATTAATACTTCACATGATCTTGATTCTATCCCTCTGTTAATGCAGCCCAGCACTGTGTTGGACTTTTTGGCAGCTGCAGCACACTGCTGGCTCATATTTAAGTGATTGTCCACTAGGACTCCGAGGTCCCTCTCACAGTTACTACTATTGAGCAAGGTATCCCCTATACTACTGTATACCTGTACATTTAGTTTTTCTTGCCTAAATGTAGAACCTTACTTTTTTCACCATTGAATTTCATTTTCTTAGATAGCACCCAGTGTTCAAGTCTGTACAGATCCTCCTGTATCCTAATCCTGTCTTCTGGAGTGTTGGCTCTTCCTGCCAGCTTGGTGTAGTCTGCAAATTTGATGATTTCCCCATCTATCCCCTCGTCCAAATCGTTGATGAAGATGTTGAAGAGCACTGGGCCCAGAATCTTGGCACTAACGATCTGTCCCAAAAAGATGTACTCTCTTCAGAATGATTTCCAGAGCTTGGGGCAGGAACTTAGCAGGATAGGCTGTAGGCTTAATTTTTCAGAGGTTTTACCAGTGTATAAGGAGCAAAATGGAAAAGGCCAGCATATAGCAGAATTCAATATGTAGCTAAAGGAATGGTGTAAAGGGGAAGGCTTTGGTTACACAATATCTGTAGCTGGTCCAATGAAAAAATGTACAAAAGAGATGGTTTGAATCCATCCAACAAAGGGACTGAGTTACTTGGCAATAAATTCACAAATTTTCTGGAGGAATATTTAACAACAGGGACAGTGAGTTAATTGTCCCCGGCAATCTAAAAATTATAGGGTTATCAGTGCATGTAACATAAATGTGTATGTGGACAAGAATATCAATCTTGCTGTCAAGCAAAATCAAGCTTTTAATAGTGAGTGCCACACAAAGTGCACTAACCAAACAGGTGGTAAAAAAGTAGGGGAACTCAGGCACCACACAGGTTATGTAGAAAATAAACACAGGGTCAGTCATAAAGGACTCAAATGTCTATACACCAATGCACAGAGTATGAACAGTAAGCAGGGTGAACTAGAAATTCAGGTAAATGAGGGCAGATATGATATTGTTGCCATTAAGGAAACACGGTGGGATGAAACCCACAAATGAAACACACAGGTAGAAGGATTTAAATTATTTAAAAGAAACAGACCAAACAAAAGAGGAGGTGGAGTTGCTCTCTATATAAGAAATAACTACATCTCTACAGAAATAGAGCACAACAATGATGAAAACTGTCTTAATGCATTTGGGTCAATATAAAAGGGGGGGAAATGACATTGCCATAGGTGTATACTATAGGCCACCCAACCAAACAGAGAAAATAGATGAACTGTTTGCTAGTCAGCTAACTAAGGTATGTATGAAGCACATCACAATAGTAATGGGGGACTTTAATTATCCTGACATCAACTGGGAGACAAATTCTGCACCAAGTGGAAGATCAAACAGATTCCTGACAAACCTAGCAGACAACTTTGTCTCCCAAAAAGTAGAAAAGGGAAATAGGGGATTAGCCATATTCAATCTAATCCTTACTAACAGAGATGAAATGATAGGTGTTGAAGCCACAGGAACCTTGGAGGGGAAGTGATCATGCAATATTGGAATTCAACATTCTGGAAGCACAAGCAATAGAACAGTTTTTACCTTTTGTATTTTCAGTGTTAAAGCACTGTTTAGTAAGTGTGTTCTTCTGATTAGCTAATAATCTGAAACAATTCAGAAAATAATTTACATCAGCAGAATTATCTTCATATATTTTCATAAACTACATATTATTAATGAAGGTAGGATGACTGAAAAATTACCTATTTGATATTTCTTTGGGATCATTTGTTATAGATGAATCTGTTTCTACAATCTTGGTTTCTGAATTATGACATTTCTAAAACAAAAAAAATGTATTTCAAATTAAGAGGAGTATAAAATTCTGATAGAAGATTCATTCATTCTCCTAGAGCACTAAAAATAATACTCAAGTGACTCTTATTCCTCCCTGCTACTACATTCTTTCTAACTTACCCTTTTTGTTGGAAGGAAAATTGTTGTAGTAAAATCCCAGTATTTTTGTTTGTTTTTATTGTTTTTATTTATTTTATTTTTAGCATGTCTTAAAGAATTGAACATTGGATGTTTGGACCTTGTTTATCTTTTAAGTAACTTTCCTGTTTTTATATGAAATTGTGTACTATACTGTACTGTATTTAAAAGGAAACAAAATGCATTTGATCTAAAGGACTTCATACAGTAGATAGTTCTGCTCATACTTAGACAAAAAGAATCCCAATAGAATTAAAACAGAATGATTTTTGCAAAACTATCTTTAGATGCACTACAATATTTTTAAATACATTTTATTGTGCTGAACTCATGAATGCATATTATTCATTCTGCTTTTTGTTTGCATACCTGATTTTCATTTTCTACATGGTTGAAATACATACTAGTCACTATGGACTGTCCTGCCAAGTCCTCTTTCTTTTCTGCACCTGTATTATATATGATTATGAACTCTATATTATTCAGCTGATTCTCACATAGGAATAATATAAAAGTGACATCAAAAGGGTAATCACATAGTAGTAGTCATCTTATAGTAAAAAAAATTACAATATTTGAGTAGGGTTTTCACTATTTGCACCCACCATAACACAAAATTGTCCTGGCAACACCTTTTTGGTATTATCTCCAGGCTTAATTTTTTTTTAGCTGAAGCAATGTTAACGCAGTGTTTTCCCCTTATTCCAACATGATTAAAAGATAACCTGTAAACATGTTAGGAGAGAAATCAGGTGTTTGCAATGACTCAAGGCAGAGGCTGGAGCAGTAGGACATGAATCAGCTGTAGGGATTACAAATTTCATGCTGATACAACTTTGTGCTGACCTTCTGCAAACATCCAGCTAGTATAGGCAGTAGAAACAGAGGGCACTAAGGGTAGTCCAGTGAGGCTCAGAACAACAGAAAAATATGGATATAATCTGCCCAGCATTCTACTAGAATTATTCAGATGAGAGAAATCATGGCATGAATCAGCAGCTATGCAATCTCAGCCATGAAGAACAGATGGATTCTGTGAATATTCATCAAATAAAAATTACAAATGTTGATGGCTATACTGATAAAAGGTTTTAAGAAAAGTTCTGTGTCAATTTAGATTTCAGAAATACAATAATCTTGTCCATGTTCAGTTTGAGCTAGTGATGACATCTAGGTTAAAAAATGGTGCCAGGCTCTTGGAAATGTATGCCCACAAAGGAGGTGACATTTATTTCTTGTAAGAGGAGAAATAGGGCAAAACAGAGCTCTATGGGCTCAGAGCAGGACAGTGTCTCTCTCTCCCTTGAAAGGGAAAGATGGCATATCACCATAGAAAACAAAAAATAGTCAGTTGTATTTGACTAACTAGTTCCAGTATGACTGATATAGAAACACCTGCATTTCCTGCAACAAAGATATCAAATTATGCAGGAAAGTACCTTAATATATTCTACAATATTCAGATGTACAGTATATACCTCAAAATCTCACAGCTAAATCTCTTAATATTTTGTTACCTCTGTCTGTGATCTGAAATAGTGGTTTCACAGTTGGCACACTTTGAACTAATTTCTGAAAAATGCTAGGTAGATTAAATGGTTTAAATGTGTGTTCTTTCTCATTCAATAAATGTTGACTCTCTTTGAACAAGCTGAAAGAAAGTTTTAAATCAATGAAAGAAACATGGAAATATATGAGACACATCTTTTATTTTACTTTGAAATAAAAGATAAGAATATACAAAAATGGATAATCTAATCTAATGTCCTCACTGGATAATGTCTATTGAGCAACTTGCTTAATAGAAATATGAGAAGCATAGGAAAAATACCAAATTGTTACAGAATTATTGACCTACCTATGACTAAAACTGTTAACAGAAACTTTTCTTTTTGAAAACAAGTACATTATTGCTGCAAATGTTTTGATCTAGGAGCCAACAACAACTTCTTAGAACAGTCACACCAGTGATGGGATTCAAATATGTGAACAACCGGTTCTCTGTGTGGATGCCCCTTCCAGAAGTCCATTCTGGGCCTGGGCAACAAAAAGTAGCTACCGGTTCTGCTGAAGTGGTACAAACCAGCTGAATCCCACCACTGAGTCACACCTTTTCCCAGGATCACATACGGTAGCTATTTTTTATATTTTTTAGGCAATGTAAGATGACTCTATTCCACTCTAAGGTAATCACTGCAAGGGAACTTTCACATTAGGAAAGTATAATATGAACCTTTTTGCACTAGTCAATTTATGTGTAAATATTATATTGAAAATCTGTATTTAAACCTGTTAGAACAGAAATATCTCTGCAAAATAGTAAGTAAAGCAGATACAATTTGTAATAGTATGAATTTGTAAGGGGGAAAGCTTTTGGACAGTAAAGATTTCAACATTCAGTAACCTCTTTATAACTCATGTTTTAGTGTGATAAATTTGATTTTAAAATGCCACCTTTCATCAAAATCCTTCTTTCTTTCTTGATTTTTTGCTCTTTCCTCTATCACATTAGAATCCTCTTCCATCTGTTCAGTATGCTTTTGATCTTGTGTAACATTGCCTAAATGCTAAAAGATAAAATGCATTTATTTTGTGCAAATGTTTTATTTGTTTATTTTTATCCCATCTTTATTACATTTATAAATAACTCAAGATAGAGGAGCATCTTCCTCCTCCTATTTTCCTCAACAAAAAAAAAAACACCCTAACCCTGTGAGTCACACAGCTAATCTGAAGTCACTTATTTCTGTCTAACTTTCCATGCATACATGCACAAACCAAATAGTCTTTGACTTTTCTCCTGGCAGAATGTACTTAACTAGGTGTTAGGCTTCACTTATCCCTATAATGTATTTCCTATAAATACATTTCCTTTCTGTTATAGTTATAAATATAGTTATTCATTAATCACTGCTTAGATTAGATTCCCACCTTCAGAAATACTTCAGACGCTCCAGTCTCTAATACAGGGGTGTCAAACTGCCGGTCCATGGACCGGTTGCATCATGTGGAGGCCGCACCCACCCCAGGTCCCGCAATGCGGGGAAAAAGTCACGATACGTCACGACACATAACGTGACGTGGCGAGTTTGACACCCATGCTCTAATATATTACTTTTCCACTGTGATCTGATGCAGTGACATGTTCACATAGACTGCAACATAAGCACTTACCTCTTTGAAGTAGTTCATTTTCTTTTCTAGCTCTTTTGCAGTTTTGACAAGTTCAACTGATTGCTGCTTGAGAACTGCTGCATGAGTAAGAGTTTCCTTTGTGTTCTGCTGCAGAGAAGCACTTTTATATGTTAAGGAGTCAATAAAACATACAATTTAACATTCAAATAAAAACCTAAAAGGGACCACAATTCTGCTCATAGTTACGAAGAGTTCATTTTCATTTAAATACCTGAAATCAATGAATTGATTCTCCATAATTTGGATAGTTTTATTCTCCATCCAAATTTACCATCTTGTGATTAACATCTTGATAAATCATTTGTTATTACCCCCCAAAGTATACAATATAAGACACATTCAAATATTTTAAAAATTGCTAACTTGTAACTAACATGCAACATATTGTGTTAATTTCATATAGCATTTTAATTATGTGAAATTGACTTCCAACAATTGGTCCTAGTATTTCAAATTACATTGAGGATTAGGCTACAGTGCAGTCTAGTGGCCATGGTATAATTTGTATATTAAATGCTCAAAAGTTTAGAAAACATTACATAAAACATTTGAAAAGATGAAGTTCTGCTAGCTTCTATAAATCCGGGACCAAGTTAGTGATGTTAATTCCATTTCAAATAAAACATGAAATAAAATTGCATCAATGTATTGAATGCATGTACACTGGTATTATACTCTGATAGAATAGTATCCAGGAATAAAACAAATTACTCTGCTCTTGTGTAATCCCTCCTCAAATCTCAAATTGGTTTATTGGACTGAGGGAGCTACTGAAACAAAACTAGAGACATATAGGGGGAGAGATGAAGAATAGTGAGGGCATAAGTCCATTTTTAGACATAGGCTATAAGCCAAATTTGCTTTAAATTCTATCCCCAAAATTTAAGATGCACGATGTATAATGGATGGATAACAATTTACATTTAGTAGTTCTAAAAATAATATATAACTAATTATTGTGATAGTCTTTTATTTAACTAAGTAGAATCATTTTAAACCAAATTTAAACTAGTATTTCCTATTTCCCTATATGGAGCTTGATTACACTTACGTATCCTGAATATATGAGCATTGTCCACAATTACTTCTCGTCATTCTAATTTAGTTAGTTTCTTAAATGGCAAAATACATTATTGCTACATGTGCTTATCAACTGACATAACAGCTTGCAACTATCACGATAGAATCAATAGGAGTTGAATGGATACATATGTGTGGCCCATGAAGAAAGTGACTGGAAAGGACCAGGTTCTGGAAAAAAGACGGTAATGAATTAATCCCATAACTGTTCTGCATCTTATTAAACAGCAAAGAAGGAAAACGGTCCAAGCTGTTTATTCTATTGTTCTAGTAGAAATAGTTATTAATAATAGTAATAGCAGTAATATTAGTTAATACACCCATATATGATTTTGCTCACATAGCAGTTTTACTGAGTGGGTGAGAGTTATTGCTATTGCTATCAGGAACCACAATTCCTTCCTAATATACTAAAAATCATTCAGAAAGCTATCACCACCAATCTAGTTTCTATGAATTTATGTCTAGTAACACAATATTCATGATACTCAGGTATACATCTTTTAATGGTTGTTGTCCCATCTCTTCTTTTATTAAGATAATCTTTTTTTTCTTTGAACACATTCAGTATATGAATTTTGCTAATTCTTTCCAATTTTAGTTAAACCTAAATTTTATGTCTCAGAACAATTCTACTTCATACCAATCCTGTCCAGTTTTTTTCTTTTTTTTGGCATATTAGTTTTGGGAGATGTAAATAGATACATTTATGCATACTTACAAACCTCATGGTATTTTGGAAAAAATGTAAAATTAGAAACCCAAATCAGCAGTTCTAGAAAGTGTTTATGAACTGAATATGTAGAGATTAAGTTTATGAGAATGAAAAATTAATTAATCTATGTATAAAATACAGTATTAATCCAAATAAGTAGTCTTTTAAAAAAAAAGCAAACAGACACATTAAGCATAATATGACAGATTTCAGATTAATGCAATCTTTATCAATAGCTTTTAATTTCAGGGGGAAATGCCATTTCAAATATGCCCATAAGGGAAAATATTCTGAAACAATAATTTAACTTTTATGTTTATTTTAACTCATAGTCTGCATAACTAAAGACTCTGCATAAATGAAATTAAAATTATTTAAAGCATATTTTACTGTGAAGATCTATCAATTCAGCTTCTTTCTGCTTAAGTAATTTGGAATTTTGTTGAACTTGATCTTGAATTTCTTCATATTCTTTTTTTTCACGATAATATTCTCGGGCAATTGTAGTTTCTAAATATTTTGCTTGGTGCTGCCTGAAAACTTCTTGATATTGATTCATATAATCCTGGTACATTTTTCTTTTAAAACAAGAAAATACAGTCATTTTTCACTGGTGATTAATTGTATTTTCAAAAGATTAGCACATTTTACAATATACACTCTGTTCAACTGAAGTTTTGCAACAATATTAACACCATATGCTATTATTTAATTAACTGTGAATATTTCTGACAATTTGTATTTATTATTAATACATATTATTACTATTAACATATGTGGCATCCTAATTTAACTGCCCATGAAAAAATGCTTTATATTGTTCTCAAATGCAATTTTCACTTCCATTTATTAATGAACAGAACATCAAATTATTCAGAATATAACTATTTCTAATCATTTAACAAAATATGGCTAGTAGGTCACTGGATATAAAATAGATCATTGGACATTGCTCTTCAGCTCTCAGATTCCTAAAAGGCAGATTATATATCATGAATACAGTCTGCCAAAAGACTGTATCCCTATTGCCAAAAGATATAAGGCTGTAATTTCAATGTTTTTTTTCCCATAATGTGGGTTTGTAAATCACCCTTTCCCCTTAAAATAATATTTTATATTATTTCAGAATAATTCTGTCATTGATTGATTCAGTCTTATGTATTCAATCTTTTAGCACTGTACTATATATATTTTATTAATTTTATTTTTCTTAATTTAATAAAAATATGTTTGATTTTAAAAACTCTATACTATTCTGGTTAGTAAACATAATACAGATATTTAAGTCGTAAAATGAAATGTCTTTCAAATGTTCAAATGTCTTTGCATACTTGTCTTTTTCCGTTGCTTCTTGGTAATTCTGAAGTTCTTTCTGTAAAGATTCTTCATGTTTTTTCAAAATAACATATGTTGGTTTCCAGCTAGATCAGTAAGTTTAAAATAATAATAATTATCTATTTGTTGAGCCAGCATAAGAATTGTCCGAAGTAACAAAGCTATAATATACTGTAATTCTCTCTGAACTCTTTCCAGAGTCTCAAGATCTTTTTTATATTTGGTCACCACAATATAAAAAAGATGTTAAGACACTGGAAAGAGTGCAGAGAAGAGCAACAAGGATGATTAGTAGCTGGAGGCTAAGACATATGAAGAATGGTTGCAGGAATTGGGTATGTCTAGTCTAGTGAAAAGAAGGACTAGGAAAGACGTGATAGCAGTGTTCCAAATTTTTAAGAGGTTGCCACAAAGAAGAGAGGGTCAACCTATTTTCCAAAGTATCAGAAGGCAAGACAAGAAACAATGAATGGAAACTAATCAAAGAGAGAAGCAAACTAGAACTAAGGAGAAATTTCCTAAAGGTGAGAACAATTAACCAGTGGAATGCCTTGCCTTCAGAAATTGTGGGTGCCCCATCGCTGGATGCTTTTAAGAAGAGACTGGGCAACTACTTGTCTGAAATGATATAGGGTTTCTTGCTCAAACAGGGAGGTGGACTAAATGACCTCCAAGGTCCCTTCCAATTCTGTTATTATGTTCTAGTGCACTGCATTTTTGAATGACAAGTTAAATGTTATCAGTTTGCTATTTTCCATTTTTTCCTTTAACTGCTTTATCCTGATTATGCCTCCAATATTGCAAACATTCTTCAAAGGAAAATTGTTTTAACCCCTTGATGATTTGAGTTACATTACTCTGCATATTTTCAGCTTTGTACAATTTCCTTTGGGTGCAATCTGGAAGCAATTTTAAGGAGTGCAAGCAGATATGACATCATTGCATAAATGTCATGACTTACATATTTGTAACTTGTATTGTGACATAATAGCATAATTGCATTATTATGTGATGATGTCATTGATCACTTGGCATCATTTAGACATCACTGTGTTATTATAGACAATTCTTTTTATTGATTATTTTTTAGTGATTTTGAGAATTTTTCCAGTGAAGAGAAGAATAAAGTAAAAAGAAAAGCATAAAAATGGTTTATATAAATAAATATAAGTATATACAATATACTTACATGTTACAGTTCTCTTTATTAGTATTATTTTGTCTGCATAAGCTAAGAATTGCTTCCTCACTTTTATTTATTTCTTCATGTAGGTGGCAGATTTCACTCTTTTCCCTCAAAATGTTTGCAGTATATACTGAAAATAATTTTTTACGTTGGTATATAAAGAAGTTAAGATTGAAACAAACACTTTGTGACATAGCATAGACATAAGCATCTGTTCCCAACCACAGTGACACCAAAATGACAAAACTTATTTTGTGAAATGATAAAATATCTCTAGCATTTCATATTTGTATTATGATATCACATGCAGAAATGTAAGGGAGAAAATTGCAAGGGAGAAAATAACTAAAGTGATAATAGATCTAAGATATTGGAAGGCAGAAATAAAGCTGCTATGGGAAAAGTAGTAAGAATATAAAATATTCTATAATATGAAATATTAAATATTCATGAAATATTAAATATTCAAAATGAAACTCAGTCTGCAAAAGTAAAAATAAATCCATGAATTGAACCATGGCATGATGTTTTGCTATAATATTACATCCTTTTTATATATTCATAAAATATACTCACGCTGTATCTGTTGTCTTTCATATTCCTTTGAGTAAGATGCTTGTTCAAGCTGAAAAACTGAACAAGATATATACATGTTTTGTATTGATATAAATAAAATTTAAATGTAAAAAAGAAATATGCATTTTCAGTCATAGTTTGGTCAATTTTTATTGCCATTCTACATGAATTTAAGTAGTTGAATCATAGTATGCAATTTTCCCTATTTATTCTGGCTCTAATTCTGTATCTCCAAATTACTTTTACTATTACAGTTTAGAATTATTTTTCTTGCTTACAGCGTCCCCTTGTAATATCCATTTAAATAAGCCAGAAGGCAAAATAATAGAAATGGGGAGTAGGAAAAAGCAAATTGAAAATGAGAAGTAATAGAAAAGTTCAGGGTTAACAGATCTGACCTGCAAACATCTGAATGATCTTTAGTTGTAATTCTATTCTGCTCCAAACAACATTGCTCCATATGTAATTTCTTAAACCATTGTCTGCACCAAGAAATGCTTTAATGAGACTATAACTAGTGTCATTTCTATGTAATGTTACATCCTCTCATAAAGAGATTATATAAGGGCCATCTGTACAATTAATTCAGATAATTCTAAAATTTTGAATACCTGGGATAAAAAGTTACAAATTTCTTTTGGTGACTATTTTTTAGGATGAAACTTTCCAACCTACCAAGTTGTAGCAGCAGTTTGTCCAGATTGCTTAAGAGAGTGTCAGCCATTTTGCAACCTAAATTTAAAAACAGAGAATCAAATAATATTTGTTTTATTGTTTGTTGATTTATTCTAATTTATTCTAATTCTTATATTCAAACTTATTCATTAATAATTGTTATAATCCTTATTCCCAATCCTGCAGTGTAAGTCTGATCACTCTTAGCCTCCATGCAGATGGAGAAGTAAGATCAGTGCCTCAAGTTGTGCATGACAGTTGTGTACAATACAACAATGTACTTAAAAACTTAATAATGCAAAACAAAAACTACAGCTAAATATATATATATATATCTAGGGTAGTGGCTACTTTTTGGTCTGCTGAAGTTACTGTTCAATTTCTTTTTAGAGTTTAGTATTATCACAGATACAAATAAAAACACATAATCTTTTCAATATATCCATCTGAAGCCTGTAGAAAATTCTTATACCCCCATCACTGGAGCATTATCTAAGTGAGGTAGCATCTAATTCATGAGCAGGTAAGTGTGAGGCAAGCCAAACACAGGAAGGTGGGTCAGAAGGACCAATGGACTTAGAGATAATTTCTCACAAACAGGGGGTCACCTGCTGTATCTCTCCATAGTTAGTCTCTAAATGGCTTGCTAATATGAGGTAATTTTTGTGACGCTGCGCTTCTGCCCCTTTGCTCTTCTAAGCATAGTGCTGAGCAAAAGGATGCCCCATCCTTTGCCCCTGCCTGGATATGTCTAGTCCCCACTCATGGATCCATATGTCAAATAATTTTGAAATTTAAAAAATACCCTCCTGGATTTTTTAAAAAATCTTTACAGACCAAACCAACTGGATTGTACCCTTCCTTTATCATATCTCTTCATTGCCCACTTAGCCATCTTTTTTTATTTGTTTGTTTTTCCTTATAGGAAAGGGTTTCAGTATTCCCTAAATGTATTTATTTTGAACCAGCTCTTTTGACAATAATGTGATCTATAGGCATCAGCAACTAGATTTATCTTCACACTTGAAAAAAACAAAAACCCGTGCTTGTTGATTTCTGCAAACTGAGACCCAGCAGCAAATTATGGCAATT
>NW_015390137.1:0-32221 GCF_001527695.2 Protobothrops mucrosquamatus
GCCCATCACCATTGTAATTGAATCCATGCACCTGGGTATTGGTCATCCTCTTCACTTTCTTCCCAAGAGAGCTAAGACTTTGCATAATGTGTCTGACAATTTGAACCTTGTCATTTTTTCCTTGAGTGAGAACTCTGATTTGATTTCTTTTCATGATCCATTTGTTTGTTTCTTACTGTCCATTGTATTCTCATGAATCTTCTCCAACACCCAAATTCAAAGGCAACTCTGTCTATCCTGCTTCTTCAAAGTCCAATTTTTGCTTCCATAGACTTTTATTAGAAATACTGTTTCTTGCATGATTCTGATATTTGTAGATATAGACCCATTATACTGTTTGAATAGCTTGTCAAGGCCTTCTTGGGTGCTGTACCAAGTGCTACTCTGTGGCATATTTTTAGTGCTTGTTCCTTTATTATTGATGGTTGATCTTAAAAGCAGAAGCTTCATTGTCAATTCTAAGGCTGGTTCTTGTGTTTGTTGTCATTAAATTAGTTGCTCTCATATTTCATTTTAATCCCATTTTTTATTATTATTCTTGACCTTTTTTCTTAGAGTTTGGAGATCATTTGTATTTTCGCCTACCAGAATAGTGTCATCTGCATAGTGCAAGTTATTGATGTTTTTTCCTCCAGTTTAAAACCACGCTCGTCTTCTTCCAATCCAGCTTCCCTTGATATATATTCAGCACATAGATTGAATAAATAAGGAGGGGGTATGCAGGGGGTATTGCACTGCTTTGTCAACTTAGTGCTGAAATTATTTATATCAACTAAAATCATTTATATCTTTGTGAAACTGTCACAATTTATCAAATATGAAAAACAAAACATTTTGTTCCATATGACAGTCCATTAAATGTTTCCTATATTTTGTCAAAACTTCAAATGTATAATTCAATTTAAAGTAATGACATTTATTTATACATGTTATTGGCTACATTTTATTCTTTTTTACTTTAGTTTTTTGTGTTTTTAAAGAGTTTATTATACTCTTTTTTTCTTTTCTGTTTAGTCTTCATGACATTTATAGATATGACTTGCTGTCCTTAAGGCAGGGGTGAAATATTCAAGAGACTCTTAAACAGGAACTTTTTACATTCAACAGAGCTATTTTGCTTTTCCATTTTACAGTCGCATCATTTTACATTCTTTCACATACTTGTCATGTTATTACTTGCTATGCAGAAGATAGCTAAAAAAAAAGTATAGGGTCATTTTATTCCAAAATCTAAAAATAAACACTAGAGGACACTTTTGGAGCTAGACTAAGGTAGTAATTGTGACATCAACATCCACAATTAAAAATTTATTCTTTGAAAATTAAACATGAACAAACAAGAGTAGAATAGAATAGAATAGAATAGAATAGAATAGAATAGAATAGAATAGAATAGAATAGAATAGAATAGAATAGAATAGAATGCAATGCAATGCAATGCAATGCAATACAATACAATACAATACAATACAATTTTTGTTTTGTTTTTTTGTTTTTTTTAATGACCCTGTAATCCCTTGCATCAGGGTGGAGTCAGGGCAACTGAATGGAGCTCAGTGTTTACTGGCTGGATGCCCTTCCTGATGCCTACGTGGAGTTCACAGTTACTCATTGCACCCAGAGAGAGAAATATCTGCTGCTACCTAGGATTGAACTTGCAGCCTCCTGATCATGAGGAGAAAGCTCCACCTCCATGCACAATACAATACAATACACTCTCTTTATTCTTCTCATTCAGAGAAAAAAGATAATTGCAATAATGTCAAAGAAAGCGAGGATGGGTACAATTAAAAAAGGCAGAGAAACCACAGAAGTATTTGGACTGAAATAGAAGTTGTTTTGGAATTTTGGAAGTGAGTGAAAAAAACTGAGTAAGGATTCTTCATCGGAGTGAATGGAATTAAAAATAACATGATGACATGATTTGGGTTGAAACTGAAGTGAGGAAATGAGAAAGTCAGTGATATTTCAGCATGCAGAACTGAAATGAATGCTGTCAATATTAGCGTTCAAGAAAAAAATGATGAAACGAAAATCAAAAGTGCTTAAGAATATTAAAAATGAGAATATGGACCTGAAGGTTAATTGGTAAATGTAGCAAGGGTAGTACAGGAAGAAAGCAAAGCATGAATTAAAACAATTTAAATAATGAAGAACTGAAGAAGCTTCTTGGATGAGAAGCAAACCTTTTCAAAGAAAGAAAGAAAGAAAGAAAGAAAGAAAGAAAGAAAGAAAGAAAGAAAGAAAGAAAGAAAGAAAGAAAGAAAGAAAGAAAGAAAGAAAGAAAGAAAGTCCAAGTGCCTTTTGAAAAGCATTTGGGGGACAGTTTAAAATAATGGTTCAACATTGAACAGAGATTAAGATAAAAACATGAAATATCCCTTTGGTTTTTTAATACATGTTTAAATCAATCTATTGGGAATGCCTATGAAATCAGAAATCTGTTGGTTAGGGAAGTGAATGTATATTAACTTTTGTATGGAGATAATGCCATGTTTTGGCTGAGAAGCTAAATAATTTGCAGCAAATCTGAGACTGTATGCTTGTAATGTAGTATATGGATCTACAACTTATTGAAGAGCATGATTGTATTTGATAATGAAAATGGGCTGAGCAACTATGTTATATATAAATGAACTGGAAGGAAATCTTAGAAGATGAATAGATACATTTACTTACCTTGGGAAAATATTTACTAAAAATGGAAGGTAGATGGAGAATCTTTTTTAAAATACGCAAATGTTGCTAGAAAGATATTTTATGTGATCTCTTGCAAGGAATGGGAACAAGGGATAAACAGACAATCAAAATTATATGGAACTGATGAAACCCTTTAAAAAGACAGGTGAGGAGTTAAAAAAACAAAATAGTATCTGAAGAAGTTTCTTGAATGATGAAAAATATATGTACTTAATGGAAGCAAGAATGGTTTCTAAGGAACATAAGTAATGTAGAGATATAGTGAATGATGTCAATGTAAACTAGCTTTAGCTATGTTCCATTTTGTTTTTATACTTTTTTATTTTTGTAATTTATATTCCAATTTCTTATTCCTTTTATGTGCTTTACATAACAATGCAAATATAAAAATATGAATAGTGTGATGCATATATAGTGTGACTCATGTATATTCCCAACATTCCTATGCATATACGTAGCTCTATCAAAGATCCTGGAAAATGTAGCTATAATAGAGCTATCAACAGCTTCACAAGATTGCATTTTTAGCACTGCAACTGCTAAAATCCCTTATTGGGATTTCAAATTGTGGCCAAGGTTGTAAAATCCTAGCAAAAAATACATGGAAGTACTATGGCTTATGCACACATGGCTATTTCTAACTCTATGCCTATGAATGAATGTTTGCCTAGGGCAATATAACTTTTTATATGCAATGGCAATTCTAATATAAGAAATTGCTTGACAGTGAGATGGTGGCATATAAATTTAATAACCAAATAAAATAGTTTGATTTATACTTTAATTAAAACTTTCTAAATTTATCCATCCAAAACAATTACTTATCGATAGCCAAATGTATATATTCTTCAATTTTTATACTTTTCAAACTTTTATCAAACTACATGCATAAACAAAAGCATACATTGTAGAAAACAATGCAGGGTAATGCATTGAATTAAAGGCTATTGTTCAGCAAAATAAGAAAATATATGAGGAAAAGTATATGCATATGTATGTGTGTGTGTAGGGAGAGAGAGAGAGAGAAAAAAAAGCTGCATACATCTGCATATATAACTTTTAAAAACTGCAGCTAATATGGTAATAGAAATCACCATTTAAAAAGAATTGAGGACTTTCATAGAAGATGCGTAATGACCAACAGAATAAATCCTGTCTAAAAGCTTGAAAGAGCATGCTATACCAATAAATTCATTGTACTGATTAACTGTGTAATCTCAGTTTAATTAGAAGCAATTATATTGTCCTTTACTGGTTGAAATGATTTTGGATCATGTTATTTAAAGGATTGTCAGCGCTCACATAAATTTTCCCAGGTCCTGACATCAATACCTGGGAAAATTCTAGAAAATATAATCAAGCTAGGAGTTTCCAAGCACTTGGAAAAGAGCAAGGCGATTACTAGGAACCAGGACAGATTTATTTTAAAAATAGATAATGCCAAACTATTTTTATAATAACAAAATGACTAGATTTCTAGATCAAGAGATTGGTCTGTGGAAGTAGTACACTTCAATAAGGCATTTGATAAGTTGATCATGGCCTCTTTCTTCATAAAATGGAACAATGTGGGGTAGATAGTCACCTATAAAATAGATTCACAGCTGGTTGAAAAAAACATACCCAACACATGGCCCTTAATGGAGGGAAGTATGCAGTGGGATAACTCAGAGCAAAAAATATAGCAAGGCATGGAAAATAAGGAATAGAAGATTCACGCAAGAATGTTGAGGGATGGCCATTTTGCATCTTTATCTCAGATTCCTATAGATTTAAACAACCAGTGCATTACTTTATATTTTTTGGACACATGTCATAAATAGAGATACACTTCTCAGAATGCAATAATGATTCATATGAAATGGTTTTATACTGTAATGGCTCCCTTTTGAATGCATGTCATATATTAATTTTGTGCTGTGAGATTCATTGGCTTTTAGAGATGTTTATATTTTTTTACATTATATTCCAACAGTTTGGAAACTAGCAGAAGAATAATGGACATAGAGGCCGTATAGTTTTATGATCCCCAAAACACTGTATTACTGAGATGGAAGAACATCAGTTCTTTGTCAAGTATAAAAATTATTTGAAGAAATAATCTATCTCTATATATTTTTAACACTGTGTTATTGCCAGAAATGCCATATAAACTTTGGACTGAGTATATTAGTTTACATGACTTTTTTGTTTTCATTCTGTCAGGTAAACTGAATCAAATGACAATAAACTTATTTCTTTACTTATGAGATTTATATCCCAACACAACAGAAACAGACTCTTGGCACCTCATAATAAAAAAATAATAATAATACCAATATACCAAAAATATATTACAGACACATTCATGAATACATCCAAACCCAAACTCAGTTTTCAACTTTTTCTGAAAAGTAAATCATGCTGAAGATGAATGAAGCTCCAGCAAGAGACCACTCCAGTCAACAACCCATTTTGGAAAAAACACTTCTGGACTATCACCCCACCAGCCTTTTGAAAATGGGGAACAATCAATTATTATTTAGTATTTATTTAGTGTATGATGAGGACATGACAGAAGAGAAGTAAACATATACACACAATCCACGTAATTATATACTAAACCTCTACTGGGATATGGCAGTAGCCTCGTAGCAAAAGCAATAGCAATAGCACTGAGACTTATATACCACTTCATAGTGCTTTACAGCCTTATCTAAGCAGTTTACTGAGTCAGCATATTTCCCCTCAACAATCTGGAAGGATGGAGGGCTGAGTCCACCTTGAGCCACTCAGAATTGAACTCCTGGAGTGAGCAGTGAGTTAGCCTGCAATACTGCATTCTAACCACTGTGCCATCACAGCTCTAACTGTCCAATTCAGCTATCCAGGCAATCACCTCTGGCATTGCCTTATGCAGATCCTCTAGGGTAGGGGTGTCAAACTGCTGGCCCGTAGGCTGGTTTCATCATACCGAAGCCGTGCCCACCCCATTGCCAACAATGCAAAAAGAGTCGTGATACATCACGACGCGTCACGTGATGTGGCGAGTTTGACACCAGTGTTCTAGGGAACCAGAGAATGCATGTAATGGGCAATCTTGCACAATATGTTTAACAGTTTGCATATCACAACAAGGGGAATCTTTCCATTCCCACTGATACAGGGCAGAAGCACTTCTTCCAATATCACACCTAATTCTGTTCAATTTCATCCAGGCAAAGTGAAACAGGTCAAAACCAAGTGGTTTGGTAGAGGAATCACCAATGGTCAGGCCACAAGAAGGTACCTAGGACCACTCCTCTCTTCAGGTATTCTTGGGGTTAAATTGGGTAAAAGTGAAATTGTTTTTCCTATATAACCAAAATTGTTGGCTCAACTCTAGTGGGAAAGATGGTCCATCAAGTAACCCAGGACCAATGTATACAGTTCTTTACACTTTTTTATTTTAAAACATATTGGCTTATTTATTTGTATCCTGCCTTTATTATTTTTACACATAGCTCAAGGCACTAAATATATCCAACACATTTTACTCCTATTTTCCCCACTGCAACAACCCCATGAGGTGAGTTGGGCTGAGAGAGAAAGTGACCGGCCCAAAGTCACCCAGCTGGCTTTCATGGCTATGGCAGGACTTGAACTTATGGCCTCTGCTTTATAGCCTGTTCCCTTAATCACTAGACCAAGCCAATATTTTCAATTGTACCCAGAAACTAATAGAAAGCCAGTATAGGGCTCCCAAATCATGTGGGAGTAATATGTACCCACAACAAGCACTTGTATACATTTTGAATGTCTTTTAAAGGCAGTTTTATGTAGTGCATGTTGAAGCACATGTTGGATGCATATTGGATGGTGATGAAAGCCCAAATCATTGTAGTCATGATTGTCTCATCCCAAATAAGATCACAACTGACATACCTGCTGAAGCTGAGCAAAGTCTCTCCTGGTCACAGCTTCCATCTGCTGATCCAGAGGAGTCATGAATCCAACTTATTCTTTCTTCAGGGCTAGTGCAACTCCATCCAGTGACAAAAGACAGGGAGAGTAGAGGAATTCAATTTACAACCTATAGTTCTGACTTGCTAAAATTCAATCTAAGCCTGTATTCTCCATTCAACAGCACTGAAGTTACAATAGCCCAAAGTTACAATATACAATTGAGTATTATGAGCATAATGATGATACCAGATACCGATCCAGCAGATAATCTCCAACAGCTTCATAGAGGTATTAAATAAGAAAAGTGAGAGAATTGATCCCTACCATGCTTCCCATGGGAGTAAGCAGCCTGCTAATCTCTCTTCCCAACTGCCACTGATTGTAACTGGATCCTGAGGAAGGAGTGTAACTCCTATAAGACACTACATCCAACCCTTAGTTCTGCAGATGGTCCAGAAGAAATACCATGAGTGATGATATCAAAGATCACCAAGGGGTCCCAAAAGTCTAAGAGAGGCACATTATCCCCATCCAAATCCTAACAGAGGTAATTAACTAGAGCAACCAACACTGTCTCAGCCCCATCCATGGATCTAAACCTGGCTGATATGTGTTTAGATAAGGCACTTTGTATTAGTTCCAAAATTTCTCAGCAGCATTCATACATTAAAAAGTGTTTGGAAATCAGATCTAATACCTCTGGATTCAGGGAGGGCTTATTAGGGAGGTAGTGAACCAACATTTATTTAAGGGTTACCAGCATCATCTCACAATCAGATCTCCTGGAATTACCACCATGACCATCCCAAAGGAGAAGGCCAGAGGATTAAAAGTACTTGACTATTCTGCTAAAGCTTGACTGACATCCTAATTGCATGTTTCTATCTCTAAATTGAACAAACATAGAAAAAGAAAATCATGTGGCCTTCTCTATCTTAGTCAGATCCTTAAACCTTCTATATGTCAGATACCTGAAGGAAGACATGACCCTACTGCTGAAATATCATGAAATATTCCAAGAACTTCAAGGTTTCAAACATGATAGCTTTTAGCAGAGTTCAGTATACTATAAATGAAACTTCAAGGACAATTTTTACCAGGAAAATTCAGTATTCTTCAGAGAATCTCCAAAATAAGTTTCGAAACTCAAGTTTGATTCAGTTGCCAGAGATAACTTCCCACAAAGATCACTTGTTTTATTTTATTAACAAGTGAGCAGAGTCTATTTTCATCACACATCGCTTTATTAAACTGTTTCTTCTACACTTATAGCTCATAACAGAACAACAGGCTTGACTTTGAAAGTGACCTATATTGTGTTCTTTAATGTTCAGAATTCAACAGCTTGCGGGAAGCAAAAGTCAAACTGCTCACCATAATAACCAGTGAAGCAAAAATAACCAACAAGGTATGTGTGTGTGTGTGTGTGTGTGTGAACTACTTAATTAATACAAATATTAATTTGTATTAAATATAAATACACATATTTATTTCAATCCTCATTTGTTCCCATCAATTTTAGAAATCAGGTTTATAGATGTAGGATTTTATAGCTGTATAGGGGTTATTTTTTTCCTGAGATTGTAAATGCTTCCTGGTATGTACTATCTTTATTGCTTTCATTAATTCCCAACATTTTACTGTGTTTGGAGTAGTTTATCTACTTGTTTTTAGTTCATTAATTTTCCGATCCCAAATTAGTATATTGGAGGAACCAGGTTTGAAATCAGGCATGTTTTGGATTCCTCTGAGACAGATGCTGGAAAGGCCTCTAAATAGCCTGACACCCATAGATACACTGACACAATCATCTACAATGCTTCAATTTGCCCTCAATTCCTAAAAACAAGCCTCTGAAATTCCACCTCCTGATTCCCACTCAACAGTTTCTCATAATCAGCTTTTTTCTCATTTTCTTGTGCAGCCTAGTTTAATGGTAGTATCTCTCTCTTGTAGGTGTGCACTTCCAAACTCAGAGTCCTGTGGCAAGGAGTGTATTCTCACATAATGTTTTGCTAGTTGACAGACAAGAATGATAAATAAGTGTGCTTAATTTGACATACAAATAACTGCAGTAGAGCACTACATATTCTATATTTTCTGTATTTTCCAGCTGTTGCCCCTGGAAAAGATGAAGAACATAAAATGTTCTTCTGTATTTGCATTCCTTGTTCAATATGGCTACTTCTTGTTTTATTGCCTTCACAGTGATATTTTCAGCCTATATTACACTGTGCGACTAGTTATTGTTGTAGTTGGCTTTATTCAATGAATCCTTTCAACTTCTACTCATTTGTGTGATCACTGCCTTCAAACCCCCAAATCCCCTGCATAATGTAGTTGTGGCAACACATCACACCAAAATTCATCTTTCTATCAAGATATCAAAATGCTTTGATATAACTCAATTATTTGATATGCAACATTTTTTCACAGTTAATGCTCATGATCTTAGACCTAAGCAGAGCCAAGTATTTAGATTTCACTATCAGATTTGAAATAGGGATCCCTCTACCTTGGACAGACACACAGATTGACAAACTTGAAGAGATTATTTTCTGCTTCATCCTGCTAGGCAGGAGATAAGAGCTCCCTGCCCCTCACTAAGAGGATCTAAAAACTATTCTATTTATCCAAACTCACATTTGGCTTTTCAACAGTAAGAAATTTGGCTGTACAGAAGAACGAAAACAGCTGAAAATGGCATATGTCTGTTAGCAGTAATTAAATCAAAATGCAAAGTTTCAGAGTTCTGTCTGCTCCCGTTAAATGTTCATGAGCTGTAAAACCTCTGATTAAATTTTAAGCAAGGGGAAATGTGCCAGCTTTCTGATACAGAGAGGCTAATGAAGTACATGGTATGCAATTATGAAAGTATGCCAGCTTTCTGATACAGAGACACTAATGAAGTACAGGGTGTGCAATTAGGAAAGTGTGCAGTATGATGATGCTACAAGAAAAAAAAACTGTTGGGCCTAATACCAAGGACACAGCAAGACTGCACAGCAAGCAGTTAGGCAGTGTTGACTGCATTGCCTCTTACCAGCAAAAAGGGAATTATGTGGGACATCGCCAAGTTTAACTCCAGCCATAGAGAAGCTCTACAAATCACAGCAGAAAGAGCTTAGATAAGGCTTCTTATTCTTTCCCAACAACATTCTGGGGCTTAAAGTGAGCTTTGTATGGTTTGGTACAGCACTTTCTCACACCTTTGGTGTGGCTTGGTTCCTCCCCTTTCTTTTCCTTGTCAGGAAAAGCAACTGCAGCAAGGGAAGAACAAAAGGGAAAGTGAGTGCTGGTTAGTTTGGTTTTTGCACCCTCCCATGGACCATTTCCAGTGAAAACTGGCCTTTTCCATGAATAAATACAGCATAGTAGCAAGAACATCATTGTAGGGCATCTGGGCCTAATAGCTTTAAAGAATAGAATAGAATAGAATAGAATAGAATAGAATAGAATAGAATCTGGATGGGACTTTGGAGGTCTTCTAGTCCAGCCCCCTCTCAAGCAGGAGAACCTATACCACTTCAGACAAATGGTTGTCCAGTCTCTTTTTAAAAACTTCCAGTGTTGGAGCATTCACAGGTTCTGGAGGCAGGTTGTTCCACTGATTAATTGTTCTAACTGTCCGAAAAATTCTCCTTAGTTCTAGGTTGCTTCTCTCTTCGATTAGTTTCTATCCATTGCTTCTTGTCCTGTCAAGCTATGGAGAATAGCTTGACTCCCTCTTCTTTGTGGCAATCTCTGAGATATTGGAACTATCATATCACCTTCTGCTATCATAACACTCCTAGTCCTTCTCTTCATTAAACTAGACATACCCAATTCCAGCAACCATTCTTTATATGTTTTAGCCTCCAGTCCCCTAATCATCTTTGTTGCTCTTCTCTGTACTCTTTCTAGAGTCTCAACATCTTTTTTACATCATGGTGACCAAAACTGGATGCAATATTCCAAGTGTGGCCTTACCAAGGCATTGTAAAGTGGTATTAACACTTTAAGTGATCTTAGAGTTGAAATATGGAAGAACCATCATTGTTCAGAACAATTCCTTTCATTATTCAAAAATATACAGAGACTTTAGATGAGAGAGAGACAGGATAAAATTCTATCCTGAGCTGTTTTTTGTTTTGTTTTGTTTTTTGTAAAAAGAACTACACATGTAAGTTTTTAATACTTTCCTTCTATAATCATACCTTTTAGGAAGAAAGGGAAAAAAAAACAAATCCTTTAATATTTTTTTTAAAAAAGTTTAAATTGCTATAGGTTAACTTAAGTCATCTATCTTAAATTTTGCAATCAATAAACCTCATAAAGACATACCTTCCTTCCTGCCTGCCTTTCTTTTTTGCAATCTGCCATCCCTATGACCAATTGCAACCTCATTGTCATCTCTGCCAGCAATCTCAATGCAAATATCTTCTCCTGCTACTAATAGCTTTAGGGAAAATGTAATCAAAGATGCACTGAGATTATTGCAGGTGAAGGACTTTAAACTCTCTCACAATCAAAAACCTTGATATAGCTGAGATTCTGGAAAAAGAATTTTTCTGTGTGAATTATTCCTGCATATGTGTGTGTAACCCATGCATGTTTACTCACATATATGCTGTACTGTTACCTCATGCAGCTTAAAACTTTCCCCATTTGATACAGGCAGGATATAAACACACGTATGTAGAGATGCAATTTTTGATGTTTCATTGTTTTTAATTGTTTTAACTGTTTTATAGTTTTAGAATTGTAAGCTGACCAGGGTCACAGGGCTGGGCTGGGCTATAGCAATTGAAAAAAAAGAATACATTTATATATTTAAACCAATAAGCAATACAGATTATAAGGCATAACAGTCATCAAAATTATTTTGATAAATTCTCAGGGTTGCAAAGGATTATTAGCAAATTATCATTCACTCTAATTACTTCCAATATCTCAATCAGAATAGAGCTGGAAGGGACCTTGGAGGTCTTCTAGTCCAACCCCCTGCTCAAGCAGGAGACCCTGTACTATTTCAGATCAGTGGCTGTATTAATGAGGCATCTTCTTCCTAAGATAAATGTTTCTAATAATTCCAAGAATCAGGATGTGCTGGTTGAGTTCTGAAAAAGACCAAGCAAAATGGCTGTGGAGCCACTTGTAAACATGAGGGTTACAAATTATGTAGCTACTGTATGGAATTTGTATGGCCTTATATTAATTTTGAAATACCTCTTTCAAATTCCCTGCAACTTTCTTGGCAAAATTTTGGAAGTGGTTTTTTATTTCCTCCTTCCCAGGGCTGAGGGAGAAATATTTGCTGGCTTCATGCCTAAAGTGGAACTAGAACTCATAATATCCTGGTTTATGTAGAACTTGCAATTAAAATTTTGTGGCCAAGACAATGGACAAGAAGAACAGTTATCCTGCATATAGGATAACATCTTGCAGGGGTCCTCAACCTTGGCAACTTTAAGACTTGTGGACTTCAACTCCCAGAATTCAGCCAGCAAAGCTGACTGAGGAATTCTGGGAGTTGAAGTCCACAAGTCTTAAAGTTGCCAAGGTTGAGGATCCCTGATCTAAGGTTATTTGAGAAAATCATTGAAATTATGCAAAGCTTCTAAAAACTTTGACCAAATCACAAGCAGCATCACAAATTAAAATGACTCTCTTTGAAAGAACAAATCAAATCAAATAGCTGTGAAATGCATGATAACTAACATTTTGAAGTTTATATGGCTTTCCTGTGTTTCCTAAGAATATGGAGAATGCTGGAGGGGCTTGGTGGCCTGGTAGGCTCTCTGACGACATGAGATGGAAGCCAATTAGCATCATCTTACTAAATGCTACCTCAAATTCTTTGGGGTAAAGAAAATTGCTGTTTCATTCACTTTCTCCCCTCTCAGTTGCTTTCATCTGGTTACAAGCTGAAACTTTGCTGCCTCTTGTGCTAATAGAGTCTTCATATCATAGAATAAATTTAAGGTTTTCAAGGATTTGATTGAGAGAAACAGGGCAAAAAAATACTTTTTCCCCTTGTTATTCAAATTACTGGTTCAACATATAGAAGTAATTGTGTCATTTCCAGCTAAACTTTGCAAGTAAAGTTTAGTGCAGCCTAATTGCTCTACATACCAATGCAAACAATTTCTATCCAGAAGACAAAGTTTCAAAAGTACAAATGAGATTTTTCCCCTTCCTCTCTAATAAACTCTAAGCATATATAAGTGCATAGATTATGATCTAAGCTTAACATATATGTGCACAGTTATAATTCTCTCTACACATCCAGAATTAAGAAAGGATCTAGAGATTAATTCATTGACTACTTATGCAGCAGCCCATTTCACATATGTGACTATAGGCAGCTTGCAACAAAAAAGACTAAACAGATAAAATACATAATATAGAAATAAAAACACAAAGCAGTTGAACTTTACAAAATGACCATCAACAAAGCCAAGAGGTAGGCTCTTTCACGCACTCAAGGCTCTTGGCCCAGTTCCATAATCAGTTTACAGGGCTTTATAATAGGCCAGGTTATACTAGGTTATAATAAATAACCTAATCTCAGAAGGAATGATGTTCCAAAGGGTGGGCATTATGGCAGAAAAGGCTCTCCTCCTGAGCCCCACCAGCTGTCATTTCTTAGCCGGTAGCATCTGTAGGAAGCTTCTCCTGCTAGACAGGTGGGACAAGTAGAAAAAAATGGGGAGAGGTGGTCCATAAGTAATCTGATACCAAGCCACAAAGGGCTATAAAGGTGACTATTAGCATCTTGAATCGCACCCAGAAAAACACTGGAAGCCAATGCAGCTTGCTGAGAAGTGATGCCATATGAGCCAAATAACCATAAATGCCACCACATTCTACACCAGCTACACCTGTAGAGAATGTTGCAACATCTAATTTGAGGTCATGAGGAAATGGGAACAAACCCAAAACTTTGTTCCTCAGTGGAAGCCACATGTCCAGGAGGACTCCAGGATTGTTTGAGATAATGCCATCCCTTCCAAAACCAAAAATAGAGGAGTAATGGAACCAGGAGGTCCAAAACCTCAGAGCTGCTCTGTCTTGTTTGGATTGAGCCAAGGCTTATTGTACTTTATCCAGGTCACCGCAGAGTCCCGGCGTGGATACAGATCTTCAATCAATGACATAAAGTCCCTCTGAGTTCCAGCCACAAAGAAGGCAAAATGGCCATCAGACAATAAAGATGGTAGCCCCAGGAGCCAGGCCAATACCAATGCCTCTTGTGCCTGCTCTACCTCTGCCACAACCAATTCACATCCATATTGGCATATCCTGTTTGATGGAGCACCTACCTGCAGATCTTCTAGTCTTCTGCCATTAGTCATATCTCCTTCAGTCCCAGCAAAGATCCAGCAATCTTCCTCTACCCAAAATGACACTAAGCATCCCATAATGTCTCTAATGCCACTGGCCTTCTTTCTGCTGCCATATTGCTCCATGCTAATCAACGTGAAAACTGCACAACAGTTGATTTATTTTTTTCACTTGGCCGTCCCACCGTCCAGCTGCCACCATCAGCCTCAGGCAAACAATCTTCCATCTGGCAGCATGGAACAACAGGTAAGTTATTAATAGGAAATTACCTCTTACTCTGATTCAGTCATATAAACTGGCAGGTTGCCTAGATCTAAAAGGTTTGATCCTCTTTTCTTCCCATCCATCATCTTCAACCTCACAGAAGGTCCTCTGTCATGAATAGATTAAGCCCTCTGCTGGTCCTCTTACTCTTTAGCACTCTTCTCCTGGATCATGCTTCAAATGCCTGATAGACTTACAAACTAATGAGCTTTAAGCAGTGCAAAAACCACTTAATCCATTTTATGATG
Organism: Protobothrops mucrosquamatus; assembly: GCF_001527695.2. Lineage (NCBI taxonomy): Eukaryota > Metazoa > Chordata > Lepidosauria > Squamata > Viperidae > Protobothrops > Protobothrops mucrosquamatus. The sequence continues at coordinate 14,463 of NW_015390137.1, forward strand.
ACTAGCCACACTTTATCTGGATTAAAACCAAGAATCCTTCTAGAGCTGTCTAAGTCCACGTTAGCCATTTTAGCTGCCAACCATCATCTCCATTTCTAAACATCTTCCTAAATCCCAGTATTTTCTTTGTCAAGACTTCTCTTTTGCTATTCCTTATCTACCAGTCTTCCTGTACTATGTCAACTATTTTGAATTGTTGGTGAGACCAATAGCAGGTACTAAGGCTATGGATGCCACTGTTTCTATGCCAGCTTCACTCTGTGACCTACTGATCTGTATTACTGTACTTCTGCTGCCTGAACATCACTGGTGAGCCATCACCAAATTGTACCATGGATCAGGATTTCTTTCCCAAAGGATCTGTACTTACAACTGATTCTCCTGACACTTCAAAAAATTCCATAAGGCAAGTCAATACAGCTAGGAAGAAATGAATATTTGCTAATGTGCTTTGCACCAGTCTGCCCTCCTCCCCCCTTTTAGAATTATTTTTGATTGTTTTTAAGCTGAAGTAGAGAACTTTATCAGTATTGCTACATCATAGTCTATGTCTGGGTTATCTGCTGGGATACGTATTTGTAGTCTGCTGTACTGTCCTTTTTTTCATCCCTGCTATCTCTCCCTGAAAAAAAAAGCAGGGTGAATATTTCAAATATTTTTATGATGTTCAGGTGAAACTTTGCCTTATTAATATTTCTAAGGACTATATCACCCCCAGCTCCATTCATCTAGTTCTTCCCTAAAATGAAGCAGCTGCAGGTCTTTTCACACTTGTTTATTATTGCCCCAATATGATTCAAATTAAATTACTTTTCCCTTGCATTTGTAATTGCTGATTTGAAACAAATCACACCCTCTTCAGAGCTTGAAACACTGAATTGACTCAGATCATAGTTGGTTTGCATAGGCCTAGAAAACTGTTCTTGAGAGTTGGTGAAGTGATAGAGTACGCACAGATCCAACAATATCCATTCTATAAGCCTGATTGTTCCACTCAAGGATAAAGCCAATTTGATGCAAACTATAGAATAATTTTTATCATTTATAAGGATTTCCAAACTAGCTTTTTTATTGAATATACTAGCTGTACCCGGCCACGCGTTGCTGTGGCTCAGTCTGGTTAAATGGAAATGAAAGAAAAGAGAAAGTGCACATTTGTAATATGTTTAATTTCACAATGCTTGTGGGTATACAATATTTTTTATTGTTCCATTGTCTGTGCAGATATAGAGATTGTCTGGTTTGCCGACTCTAGAATACGCAACATATAATTGTCCATGTGAGAAGCAATCCGTGTCTAGATCTAAACCACACAATTCTAAAGATTGGCCCTGAGCTTTGTTGATGGTGATTGTAAACGCCAATCGAATTGGGAATTGCAATCTCTTAAATTGAAATGGCATATCCGTTGGAATCATAAGCATGTTTTTACCTGTCACAGGTGTGACATCTATATAATAGTAGATATATAAAAACATGTGTGTATTCGAATGCAACGTTGTGTCAAAATTTCAAAGCAATCGGTGAAGAACTTTCGGAGATTTAAGATTTTGAACAAATGAACATTTACATTGTTATTTATATAGATTGTATGCCTGACTAGTAAATTAAAAAAATGTGGGGTTTAAGAGATGTTGTAAATTCCTCCCTTCATCATGTTATTACTCATCTTGGGAAACAATTGTGTTTTCCAAGTAAAACTCTTTTGTTAATTATCATGATGTTTTCCTTTGCCAAGAGTGTGATCTTTATTTTTCATCTATAATGGGTACCTTTTTCAGTTGTGGTTGTGGTATTTTTGCTAAGAATTTGACAAGGAACTTGCATAATTGAATCACACACACATTTTCCCTAGCTCTTTTGCATTGTAGTGCTTTGGAGTAATAAATGGGTCCAGGATAAGATATAGCCCAGTTCTCTGTCAAATCTTCCTACACATTGCTTTTCTGACTTGTTTCAGTTACTTACTGTAGAATGTGATGGCTTTCTGCTCTGCAAGCTTTCAGGCTTTTTTTAAAAGAAAAGCCAGCATGGTCTATGATCCAAAGCCCTTCAGCATTTTGTGATTACAGAATGAAACTTATTGTATTGACACATCTTCTGAACACATCTGAAACTCAGTTTCTAAAGCAACAATGATAACATTGGAGAAAAATAGCACATAACTATTTTGAAAATAAAACTGAAGTAAATCAAAACTCTTTCAAATATTTCTGCTTTGCAGCTTTCTGAGACTGAATTTTGTAGAGAAAGAAAATAATATTTATATAGTTTCTTTCATCCCTGAAATTTTCAAGATAGATTAGGGGGGTTCATCTGTCTAGGGTGATATTCAGTAGTTTTTTAAAAAAACACACACAGAGAGAAATAACACAACTGTTTGATAACTTGAAACCAATGGATTTACTGAAATTACTGGGATATTTTAATGCAGTAATATTCAAAAACTAAATATGCTCACAAATAAAAAAAACTGTAAGAGGAAGAGAACTTTGATTGCCGTAGTCAATATTTGTAAAGTACAATCAGGAAATACAGTTATAGAAACATAGCAATTATACAATACGGTAATACTTAAAGACAGTATCATGGACTGGCAACGCCATAACTAAGCAATGTGATTGTAAAGCAAAAAAAGTCATGAAACCACTGGGTGAGATAATCCAACAATATGGGATGAGATATCATCAATACGCTGATGATACTCAACTTTACATCTCCATCCAGTTGGCCTAAGTGGTGTGGTACTTTCCCTTTTGTGGGACCTGGAAACTGTGAGAGTCTGATGGCAGACAACAGGCTTCAGCTGAACCCTGGTAAGAAAGAGTGGCTGTGGGTTTGAGGGATCTCAGGTTCTGGAGGTTTATTATCTTTATTTATGAATGGACTTACACTACCTCAGACAGATCTCATATGCAATCTGAGGGTTCTCCTAGACCAGGGGTGTCAAACTGCCGGCCCACGGGCCGGTTTCATCATACCGGAGCCGCGCCCACCCCATTGCCTGCAATGGCGAAAAAGCTCCGATAAGTCGCGCGACATCACGTGACGTCGTGAGTTTAACATGCCTGTCCCAGACTCATGATTCCTGCTGAAACAGCAGATGGCAGTTGTGGCAAAGAAAGGCTTTGTGCAACTTCATATTTTGTACCAGTTGTGCCCTTTCCTGGATCATGAGTTACTCATGACCTGGTCATTTCTCAGCTGAATTACTGTGATGGGGATACCCTTGAAGAGTATTCAGAAGCTATAACTGGTACAAAATAAAGCAGTTCTGAAGGCCTCTCAGGTGGCACATGTAACATTGCTGTTGCACAAGCTGCACTGGTTGCCAGTCTGGTTCATGCCCAATTCAAGGTGTTATTTATCAACTTTAAAACTCTCTATGGCAAGAGTCTAGGTTATCTGAGGAGCCATCTCACCCCAATAGGATTGGCCCGTCCCACTGACTCCAGAAAAAGAGGCTTCCTTTGGATCCCATCTCCCGAAGAATTTTAGCTGATTGGAACCAGGAGAAGAGCCTTCTCTGTTGTGACCCCCATCCTTTGGAATATTCTCCCACTGGAGGAGAGGTCAGCCCCTCCCTCCTGGCCTTCCGGGAGAATCTTAAAATATTGCTCTGCCTGCTGGCCTGAGGCCCCAGTAGGGGTGTTTTATGCTGGTGGTGATAGAGAGAAGATCCCCACCTCCATGTCATTTGATCTTGGCTTTTAGTCTTTCTTTATTAAATCTTATTTTAATCATCTTATATTATCATTTTGTAAGCAACCCAGAGTCACTGCAACAGTAAGGTGGTAGCAGATCAATTTAACAAATAAATAAATAAAACAATATTACTACTAACTACAAAAAAAAATATTAAGATCCTCTTTGGCATATTCCAAACTGTCTTGTCAATGTTGGGGCTTTGGAGGTTTTAGAACCAAAAGACAAGTGCATTTTAAAAGAGCAAGAATTGACCCATTTCATTCTTGGCTTCATTCTCAGCTCACTTTTCTTATTAATGAATCAACTTAATCTGCTATATTGCCAACTATCAAAATTTCTCAACAATTTGCAATAAAAATAAAATAAAATTGAGACAGTAAAAAACTGTTAAAATAGCAATGAAAGCAATAATAAAATAGTTAAAATGCACAGTTAAAATCAGCAGTTAAAAGCCTCCCAAAAAGATGTGTTCTAATGGCCTTTTAAAACCTGATAAAGATATTAAACTTTTCAGCTCTGCCATGAATAGTTTCTGAAGAACAGCAGCAACCGAAATTTAAATACAAGTCAAGCTTATGGCAACTATAGAACATAGATTAGCTTTAGATAATCTCACTAAGTATAGACATTCATGTAGAGGGACTTATTACCACAATTGGAACAAGAACCCTGGTTGTTGAGTGAAGTGGTCATTAAGCGTGTTGTCACATTCACTCAAGAACTGAGATTCTGGAACCATCTGTAGTGTTCACTAAGCAATCTCATAGTTCATTAGGCAGATGGAGTCCCAGGTAAGGAGCTCAGGCACTAAGCTCCTACCCCCTAGGGACCTCTCACGATCGTGTCCGGTACACACCCAACCTTCCATGACATCACACCGTACTTCACTGTTGGTAGGTACCTTCGAAGTAGTGGGTGGGTCGGGTGGTTACGTATGTTTCGAAGGTTAAATGGAAGTGATAAAAAGAGGTCGATTACTATCAGGGTGGGTCAGATGTGTTTGAATGCCTTCTTACCAAGGCCACCTGGTATCATTCTCCAAGTGAGCGCCATTCTGGTTATCCTTCAGAAGCCTCCTTATCCAAATCTCTCCACTTTGGGGTTAAAATCTTCCATGCCAAAATCCAATTTTCTAGGGCTGAAAATTCCCAGCCACATCCAGAGAGTCCTCTTTGCAACCTTCACTGTTAGACACCCCATTGACTTTGTAGGGAAACCAGCAGGAAAGATTGCAAGTGGGCATCACATGAGTGTGGGGCACTTGGTAACAGGTTATAAGTGGGAATAGGTTGCCAAATACCCAAATTGCAATCACATAACCATGAGGTCACTGCAATGGATGTAACTTCAGTCATGGGTCAGAAGTCCATTCAATAGTATCATAACTTCAAATGGTGACTGAATAAGTGTGTAAATGTCCTGGCCACTCACATGCACACGTGACAATGGTTTAGTGGTTTTATTAATATTCCCCAGCAATTCCCTTCACCAAAAACCCAGAACTGTCCCAATTGGGTCCAGTCAAAAGCAAACCAATGCTAGTCCATAGAGCAATGGCCAATGACTCCACAAGGCACATGAAAATTCCCCAAACAAGGTAAGTCCACCAGGCAAATTAAATCCACAATAGGGTTCACAAGGCAATAAGAGTCCAGAGTCCACAAAGCACAATCCAAAGTCAAGGCACTGTGTCAGTCCGAAGCAAGGCAGTAATCACAATGACCATGAAACACACAGCTAGGAAATGAACACATTGTCCCCAACATCATCTACATTTGTCTGCTGTGCTAAACAGCCAGCTTTTGGTGCAGCCCATCAAGAGGGATGAGGCTGCCATCTTGCAAGTAGTTGGGTTGACCTTCACTGCTCTTGCCTTTTCTCTGCCCCATGTGTTCTCAGATCAGATGGAGAAGGCAGTTCCTCTTCTTCATCACTGATCAACTGCAGCAGCATGCTTTCCCCACCCAAAACCTCAGAACTGTCTTTCTGCTGCGGTGCCTCATCCTAATCACTCAGCCAGCTGCTCATTCAATTACTTTCCCATCAACTGCTCCACCTAGCTTGGATTCACAGAGCCATCAGCCATCTCCCCTCCTAATATGCCTGGGACTGACTCATCCTCCTCCGAACTAACATCCAGAGAGGCATCTGCGGAAGCGTCCAGGGGAGTCATCACAAAATGGTCATAAACTGAAAACCACCTGTAGAGGATTCCAAAAATAATAACCAGATCTTTGCAATTTTGCCTAGAATAAATTGGTAACCACTGTCAAATTCAGGGAAATACTAGCTTCATGATTTACAAATGTCTGGAAAAGAGGTTGATTAATGTGCAGGAGAAACCTTTGGAAGGTTGCAGTGCAGGCCCTTAATCTACACATATTCTTTGAACGGTTATCACAAGCTCAGCTAAAAAGCTATTAGGCATGAATTCGCAATAGCACCAAATGTAACATGGCACTAACAAGATAAATTAATGTGTTAATCTCAAGAATGCAAGCCGGGTTCAAAGAATTAACAAATAGCACTGGGAATTATTGCAAATAACACTTAAGATTAAAAAAAAAAGCCCCAGCTTTCTTAAATCCCATTGTTTAATCTAAAAAACCATATAGGGGTCGACCCTTGACACTCATGTCATCCTGGGGATGAACCGATGAACACTCCTAACCCACACCTTACGTGAAAGACTTCATCAAGAGAAGTAAGGAGTCACCTACCCAGTAACTACCAACCCTTCTAGTTAGGGAACCTGGAAGATAATACCGACAGTACTCCGAGTCACGACAACGACGAGATTGTATTTCAAAGACGTTAATGTCATCTACCATCACAGGTTCAAATACCATTACAATTGAATATATTCAATTTTATATCTTGACTGTGAGCTATACAGGAAAGGGATTCAAAGTCCTCTTGCTACAGAATAAAACTGGTAGGATCTAGCTGTAGATGAACAGGCTTAGTTCCAATCCAACATTTCTATCTTTAATTCTGGATAATATTGTGCTTTCTCAGGAAGAATTAGAGTTCATTTTCCTTTCCTTTTTTTCCTTTTCTTTAATGCTTTTCACTTGATATTTCCATTTCTTTATTAAAAGTATTGAAGTATCCCCATTATTTTCAATGATATGCAAACAAGGAAACATTTTAGAAAGTTGTGCAAAAGTCTGTATGTGCAGACTTCTAATATACTTTATTTTTTTTAGCAAGGAGGAAATGTAATATTGTATAAAGAATATGTTTTGCAATGGAAGCAAGAAACCATCTTTAGACTAGTTTGAGCCAAAATAAACACCACAGTGAAAGACCATAATAGTTGCGATATTCAAGAAAAATATGTTTCACCAGGGCAACTATATTCTCAGATTACCTGTATATGCACGAAAGTAATTAGTTGAGTCCTGATCTGGTAAAGTTGAGATAGTCCTCAACTGACAACAGTTCATTTAGTGACCATTTGAAGTTACAACGGCACTGAAAAAAGTGACTTATGACCATTTTCCACACTTATGACCATTGCAGCATCCCCATGGTCATGAGATCAAAATTCAAATGTTCATCAACGACTCATATTTATGAGGTTGCAGTGTCCTGGGATTATGTGAGCACCTTTTGTGACCTTCTGTCAATCAAAGTCAATGGGGAAGCCAGATTCACTTAACAACCATGTTACTAACTTAACAATTGCAGTGATTCACTTAACAACTGTTGCAAGAAAGGTAATAAAATCAGGCAAAGCTCACTTAGCAAATGTCTCTCTTAGCAATTGAAATTTTGGGCTCAATTGTGGCCATAAGTCAAGAATGACCCGTATTTCTAGGTATAGGTGAAAAAATCAATTTTCTCTTCTATTGCATTAAAAATTTAAATCAAACCAATCTAGGGCTTTTTAAGATTCTAAAAGTTCCTTGGGGGGGGAATGTTCATTTGGATATCCCCGTTTTCTTCTCACTGCAGCCTATGTCACTGTAGTTTTCTTCTGCTGCCAGTTTTTGTCTTGAAATCAATGACAGAGAATTAATTACTGAGGGAAAATCTGACATAACTTCTAACATGTTATTTTGACCCTCTCCCGGGTATACTTGCCCCATTATCCTCTGAACATAAAAAGGCCTCGAACTCACAAGTTTTCAATTTGTCATGAATTGTTATTGTTTAACATTTTAAGATACTCTTAGAAATGCATTTCTCCAACTCTCTGGTGTGATTGCTGCAGCACGTTCTACACTTCAAAATTCTTCTTTTAGTACGTGGGTAACGCTTTGGTTATGCTTGATTTGTGGCCTATGGTAACAGAGGAAAACCATTTTCTCTTCTGCAGTCATATAGCAGAACTAAAAGCAGAGATACCATATGGCAATTCTGTATTCATTTGCTTCAGTCTTTTCCATCACCAGGTGTAAGACATTGAGCAAAAAGTATGTCATTGTAATATGTGACTTTGCTAAATAACTAAGCCTGAGCTGATCATCTGTGCAGAAACTGACTGGGTGACAAGTGCTGAAAGCAGTGGAAAAGCCATCATCACGTAGTGCACCATCTGCTACCATTCAGTGGGGAGATGAAAAGCTGAAAGATTCCCCTTATTTGTGACTACCTAGCTTGCGCTTCTGCTTCAATAGCACAGTAGAACAGAGAGAGTTTGGATTACAAAATTCCAATGCAAATGCACAACATGGCATTACTTTTGCTTCCAAAATTGTCACTTGGGTAACTTTATTTTCTTGACACATTGTAGTTGTTCTTTGTTGCTATTTGCTGGAGCCTACTATCTGGTATTCCTAGTTCTCAAACATCTCCAGCACCATCTTGCCACAGCTGGGAGTTCAAACAACATCTCACATCTTGATAATAATCCAGTATCTAAACTGATGATCAGGTCAACATTTTGGAGTATGGATTCCACCTTGCCTAGGCAGATTATGGCTCAAAAATTCACCAAATAAGGTTCTGAAATTAAACTCCTGGAAATGTTGTTCTGCAATACAATGACCCCCTACTCAAGGATCTCAGTGGAATAAGTAAATTAAAATATGTTGTATCAAATATATAAGTATGGTGACAAAATTAGATCATCTTATACATTATTATTTTTATTAGTCATACCAACAGGATTTGGGGTGTAACACCCTGCTGCTGCAGCATTTTTCTAACCCAGAGTAAGATCATATAATAATAATAATAACATATGTATATAGAGACTTCATGTATTATCTTCAACTTATCATGCCCTAGTCAATACACTACTGTAGTATGACTCAGGATTGCTGCTAATGCTCTTGTTTTTGCCACCCTAAAATGTGAATGTTTTAAGTATTGACAGGCTACAATAGGTGCTTGGTTAACTATCTCCAGTTTCTTGAAAATTGTCCCTTCCTTCTGCAAGAACCTCACTCTCTTTTAGTAGCAGAAGGGTGTCTCCCTGAAAGTGAGATGCCTAGTCCCCTGATCCAGGAACAGGCACAACTGGCATTCAAGATTGGTCATTTAAAGGCTCTCCTATCTGTGACTTCCATATGCTCTTTGAGCAGGATCAATAAGTCCAAGTGGATATCCAGATTGCACATTAACTGTGTCTGGGGGAGTGCAGCCCCATCCCAGGTTATCAATGGAATAGCTCCAGAATCGGGGTGGAGGTGCTCAAAACCCAAAGACACTCAGTCTTGCTAGGGTTGATTTGCAATTTGTTGCAAATCAGAACCTTCCAGAAACTCACAGACTCCAGGGCCTAGATCAGCATCTCTCTGCATCACTTTTACAGCCCAGCCCAGAGATGTACAACTGAGCAGTATCAGCATACCAATAATATCTCACCCCATATTGACAGGTGATACAGTAGCTTCATGTAGATGTTGAATAGGAATGGAGGGAGACTTAAACCCCTGTAGCAAGGGTTTAGATTTAGACCTCTCTTACCTGACAAAACCAACTGAAACTGATCTCAGGAGGATAATCATTTCAAAACTAACTTCTGCTTCAAGACATGTGGTGCAACAAGCTAGCACCTCTTTTCTAAGTGGGGTGAAGACTTTCCACTTTCTGCTTATTGTTGCAACTAAGTAAACTGGTTCCAGGAGATTTGCTTCGACCTTTCCAAAATTAACTGCCTTCTGGTCTGAACAATTTGAGACTGGAATGCCTAATCTCAGTAGAGAAAAGGGAGTAAGGGCCATCAAATGAGAAAGCAAGAAGCATTGAGAAAAAACTTTTTTATTATTATTAAAGGGTTCTTCAAACTTTATGCTTTAGCATGATCATTTTATCAGCATCACGGGGCAATGTGAATGCTAATCGAGAACAACTTCCAAGAGATGCATTGACAAAATCTGCTGCTCAATATTTACTAATGGAATATTTCAAGAATAATCTGTGTGTTTGTGTCTGCATCTCTGTGTGTGTGTGTGTGTGTGTGTGTATGTATTTGTATGTGTGTGTATGACACACACACACACACACACACACACACACAGAGAGAGAGAGAGAGAGAGAGAGAGAGAGAGAGAGAGAGAGAGAGAGAGAGAGAGAGAGAGAGAGAGTTAATTTACAAGTAAAGTTAGGCTAAGTGAATTGGGAAATTGTCATTTTTTTTCAAATGAAATAAAAAAAAATCCACTTTTCTTTTAGCAAGGTCTATATACAGGAGAGGATAAAATATGTTGGATTTGGAAATTGTATTCTGATGATACATTAAAGCAAAAAAAAATAGAACTAGAGCTCTTTGCACTGATGGGAAGAACCTAAAAATGGACCAAATCAGACAGGGAGAAACATCAGACATGAGCCAACATGAAATGATCCCATTAACAACTGCTTTTGGGATAGATTTGATTAAAATTGCCTTGACTTCAATATGTGTTCAGCTTAGAAGAATATTAGCCTTTCTCAGGCTTTTAATAAATGAGGAAAGAAGTGATCCCAAGGGACCAAAAAGTCATTACAGAATTAATTCTCGGGAGCTAGAAATGCACATCAGCTCTTTATGTGAAGGGTTGGATCAATGAGTGCTGAATATTGCCAAATATGGAACTTATTTTTCTAAATTGAACTGAAAAGAAAACAGAGGAATTGTACATGAAATCTGACAGCAGAGTAGTCACTTGCACAAAACTTTTATATTCCAATCCTCCTCTTTTACGCTCTGCCTAATGGAAGTCATACCACAGGGGACTTTTTGGTCAAATTCACAGACAGCCTGTTCAAAGGTTCTTTTCGAGCCTATCTAGGAAATATATAAGAAGCTCCGTTAATTCAAAAGGAATGATTGGTAAAATTTAAATCTTTCTACTTGTCCAAACCAATTTATCACAGGGGTAAGAGAGCTCCCTGAAAGTAGCTCAATTATAAATAGACCTCAAAATTATGTTCAACCTTTGCTTCTGCTTTTATTCACTGCTCAAGCAGTTAACTCATTTCTAATGCACTTTCTGAAAATTGGTTGACCCCTAATATACATAATATTCTCTGATCACACCTATGGGCAGTCTGTTTCTTCCTAATTCTTGGGTCTTCTCCAACATGGGCCTGGGAGTTTGAGGGTTATGTGCAAATTCTTACCTGTTTCTAGCAATGCCCCATTCTGGACAGTGAGCTCTGATGTTGTACCTGGGATCTGCTGGAGCCTCTTTCAGCTTAGGAGTTATAGTACCAACTGCTCCTACTGGTACTACCATTGGGACCACTTTGGCATTTATTTTCCACATTGTCTTTAGTTCCTTGTTCAGGTCTTATTATTTTTCCAACTTCTCATTTTCCTTTTTCCTGATGTTGATGTCACTTGGCTCCATGACATCTATCATCACCACTATCTTCTGCTCATTGTCTACAACCACAGTGTCTGGTTGATTAGTGAGTACCTGTTTAGATCCGGAAGTCCCAAAGAATCTTAGCCCTGTTCCACAACTTTCTGTGGAATCTCCCATTTGGATTTGGGAGCACTACGCAGATGTTCCTATATAAAATGCCAATTCTTTAATTGTATGGGTAACATATACTTTCCCTGCCGACATATTATACTCTGCCACTATGTGCTGGACTGTCTCTGAGGCCTCTATGCATAGTCTGCACATCAGATCCTGTCTAGCATGATAGATCTCTGCTTCTGTGCATTTGGTGCTTAGTGCCTATTCTTGTGCTGCTATGGTCAGTATCTAGTGCTTTTAATTGAGACATTTCCAGCCACTGGTAGGATTTTCCAATATCAGCCACCTCAACTGTCTGCTGATAGTGCATACCATGAGGGTGATATGGGCCAGTACATGAGCACAGCTCATAAAAACACTGGGAACAATAGCAGAGGCTCAAAACACAATTGCTGACAGATGAAGACTCAAGATCTAGACAGACCAATCTGAGCATAGCCTGGATTGACTACAGGAAAGCCTATGATTCAAAGCCACATACAAGGATTTGTGATTACCTGGCACTAAACAAAGTCAAGGACTTTTCTCAAGAACTGAATGGTACTGTGGAAGTCATACAAGTAGCCATCAAGTGTGGTAAATGCCAAGGTGATGCACTATCCACACTGCTGTTCCACATAGGCTTGAAACCCCTCAACCAAATAATCACAAGGACCGGCTATGGATACAGTTTACTACCAGTCACCTCTTGTACATCAAGCTATATGCTAAGAATGAACAAGACATCAACATACTGATCAACCTGACATGGATCTATAGTGAGGGCAGCAGGAAGTTATTCAGATAGGAGAACTGTGACTATATAATAGTCCAAAGAGAGAAGGTAGTTAAAACTGATGCAGTGGAATTACCAGCAGGCTGTATAGTAGACATGCAGACAGGCTACAAGTACCTTGGTATCCCATAGTCAAATAGCAACCACAAAGAGGAGGCCAAGAAAGCAGCAAAATCTAGATACTACTAAAGGATAAGATAGGTCTTGAAGAGCCAGTTCATTGGAAGGACAAGGTCCATACCATCAATATGTATGCTCTGTGAATCATCAGACATCTTACTGGTATAGGGAATTGGCCAACGGAAGACATGGAAGCAACCAATATGAAGACCCAGAAGATCCTCATAATATATAGAGATTACCACCCCAAGTCCAACTGTACATCAATTGGAAAGAGAACAGGTGGGGTCTGATAAGTGTCAAAGCCACTGTCCTGGATGAAGCCTAGAGCATTCAGGAATATATCAGTAAGAAGGCATCCCAAAATGAGCTGCTGAGATGCCTGAAGCAGCAAGACATTGGAGGAAGATTAAGCAAAAGAAATGCCATGGTAACACCCTGCATGTCAATAAGCATCTGAGTGGCAGGTACTGGGAAATCCTACCAGTTGCTAGAAAGGGCTTAAATAAAAGGCAGCATATATATGTCAAAAGGTCACAAATTGTAATTCACTACAGTCATTAAAGCAGCAATACCTGTATGAGAAAATCAACCTGAGAACTGCAATATGTAGTCTGAAAAGGTTGCTAGAGTGTTAAATTGATAGGATATGGAACTCTGGTTAAGAAATCCACCTATTCAGGAAAACAGAACTCATATATTGTATATGTGAGTGTGACTGTGTGTGTTTGTTATAGGCAGAAACTCTGAACTCAATTTGCACTTAAGTTGTGTAAACTGTTATTTAACTTCATAAGTACTTATTTCTATTTCATAGAACATTAGTCATTATTTTACACTTTCAAATTACAACTGAACACATATTTGCTATATTCAGTAGAACATCTATTGTATATCTCAAAAAAGGGAAAAATAAAAATGCCAACTATTACTATAAATTACTCTGTCTTTTGACAGTCACTATTTTCTGATAATTCCCTAATGTACACATTCATATGCACATAAATATAGGGCAGTAGTTTAAACTGAGCTGGAAGGAACTTCTTCAAAAATAAATTGAAATGAAGCCAATACTAAAGTGTCATTTACAGCATAAAAGCTTCAATTCCTCTTATTTCAGACAGAAAAAAATTCAATTATTACATACCAAATCACTAAGCATTTGAAAGAAAATTACTTTGAGTTGATGTCAGTTTAAACATCTCTATTAATTTCCATCAATTTTACACAGCTATTAGCTTCTCTGACTAAGTAAGATGACAAGATTCATACATGCCTTCCAGATCCAGTATTTTCCTTCTCACCCATGTTCTATTTCTATTTACATAGAAAGGGATGTATATTTGTTTGCATGCATATATACATGCATGTATACCCCACTTTTATTATTTTTTAAAAGTAACTTAAGACTGCCAGCATACTTAATACTCCTTTCTCCTCTTATTTTCCCAATCACAACAGTCCTGTGAGAGGGTCTAGGACAGGGGTAGGCAACCTTGGCTCTTTTATGACTCGTGGACTTCAACTCCCAGAATTCCTGAGTCAGCATAGCTGACTCAGGAATTCTGGGAGTTGAAGTCCACGAGTCATAAAAGAGCCAAGGTTGCCTACCCCTGGTCTAGGACAACTCACCACAGCCAACTCACAGAGGCCAACTCACCATGGTCAACTTGTAGCTGCCAAAATCACTGCAGCATAACTTGCCAGAGGACAACTTATCACGAGATAACTGTAATTCCATTCATCTCTTAAAATTATTAGTAATATTATTATGAATAATAATATAGTTATTTCACATTTAGTTGTCCCATGACAAGTTGTCTCTCAATGAGTTGGCCATTGTGAGTTGGCCCATGTCACGTTGGCTGTGGTAAGTTGGCCATGGTGAGTTGTCCCATCCTGCCTGTGAGATGTGTTGGGCTGAGAGAAGACTGGCCCAAAGGCACCCAAGTCATGTAACTAGAAAAGCCTTTAAATTCTCCTTTCTATTGCTCAGGAAAAGGAAGATTTGCTACAACGTGGTTTCTTGCTTCAGTAATAAGTTTCATCAAAGCCTGGCACTCCACAAGCAATTCCATCAACAGACACATTGACTTACAACCAGCCTATGAACCCCTCAGAATCCAAATCAACCGCACAGCCAACCAGAGAGAGCACCGATCCTCAACCAACTCATGCAAGCCCCCCCAACCAGCACTTTACCTCCCAATGACTCTCATCTGATGTAACCTACCCATCACAAGACCCAACACAAGACTCCCACTGATGACTCTCACCTGACCCATCACCATTACAAGACCCTCCCTTGAAACATCCACACCTGACTCATCACAAGACCCATCACAAGACCCTCACTTGACACACCCACAGCTGACCCATCACAAGACCTACTGACCACACAGAGCCCTTATAAATAGAAGAACACTGAAATTGACATTCCCTAAACCCCACTGAAGATGTTGCCTAGCCTGGTAACGGAATGTTCAGAAATCAACCCACACGCTCGGAGAATGAACCTTGACCATCATAATAAGTTTTATTTTATTTTATTTTATTTTAATGTAGTTTATATTCTGTTTGTTTATTAATTATTTAAATTTATATGGTTGCCTATCTCAAATTCAGGACTCTGGGCAGTTAACATTGTTAAAAGTAAACATAAAAGCATAACAATAAACCAACACACATAGAAACAGCAGTCAGGATTTAAAAAAAATGATAACATGTAGTTGTTATACTTGAATAATCCTTTTCCTTCCTGGAATTACGCTATTATAATCTGAGTTCATATTCTGTCAGAATGGGAACAGAAGCTTCATGTTTCTATATATGAATTTTAATTCGAATATTTTGCTTCAAAATTATCCCATTCACAATCTATTATAAAATTAATTATGAAAACAGTTAAAAACAGGAACCAATTTGGCAGTTGTTCTTGATCCTATAAATGAATTACTTTTTTCTTGCTATCAGGATTCCTGCTATATGTTTTTAAAAATCTATTTTAAAAATTGGCTAGAATCTCTCAACCTTGACAATTTTAAGGCATTTGGACTTCAACTCCCAAAATTCCACAGCCAGCTTTAAGGCATGGGAGTTGAAATCCACATGCCTTAAAATTGTCAAGGTTGAGAAACACTGGGCTAGATCATCCTCTCTTTGTCCATTATATCACAATCCCTTCTCATAAACAGCATTGCTAATATGTTAATCTAGAGCAGGATTAGAGAACTTCTCAGGTGAAGAACAAAAGTGGACTTGAATTCATCACAGTATGAACTTCTTTGCATTGGCTGTTTCCTTTTCTTTTTCTTTTTCTTTTTTCTTTTTGAACTATGCCCCTTTCCAGACCCACCACTGCTTATTTCATGCAATTCTGTTCTCCAGGCATGAAACAGTTAAAGGAGACTCTGACAAATATTGATGGATACAAATGCCATTTTCTTCTTTCTCTGACTCCAACAGATTTGAAGAATGTAGTAAGGATTTCAAAATTTAGCTAGAAGATATTTTCCACATATCTTCAAGAGTTTTGCTTATCTGTGGTATAATTTTTTGATTGCAACTAGATCATGGAATAGAAACAGTTGTACTTTGTTCACCCTTTCAAAAGGCACTATCTGTCCTGAAAAGCACTGGGGCAAGTAAATTTCATGACTAATTTTGTCTATGAAACCTGCACTAAAGACCTAGTTCCTCAAAGCCATAATAATATTATAGGCTAATCTGAAACCTCGGTCTTTTAGGTTATATTATATTATAATCCTGAAAGATCTGTTACATTACCCAGAAGGGGATTGCTTCATCACTTGCTCAAAATATGAATATTTTAAAAATATTTTAAAACTCCAATAATTATGTAAGTTGATTGCCTCTTGGGTATGAAAAACTTACAGATCTGAGACTTATGGTCCATTTACATTTGGATATTATCATTAATGAACACATTACAGTCTACATTGTCATCTTTTATTGCTTACATATTGCTCCTTGTAAAAATTAATCATGATTTCTTTCATCAGTTACAGATGCAACCCAGCAAAGACAAAATGTGGCAGCATGAACTTTAAAGAGGATGTTAGATTTCTGTCATTGAAAAATATTTATAAAAGAGGATGATGCATGATTAGTGACATTTTTTCAGAGAAGCTAAAACAGAATTACAGTCATGTAGTCTGAGCACCATATCCAGTCCCTTTTTTTTCTCTAGTTATTCATGTATTGCACCCCAGGAGCAGCCTCTCCACCAGCAATCAGCACCCAGATCAGCATAGATTAACTCCAAGGTTAACATCAAACCAACAATCAAGTAAACAATACCCCAATCAAGAAACTGCCAAAGAGCCAATAGTAAACATCCCAAGATCAGAATCTCTAAGACCACCTCCACCAACACTGCCAGGGCAAGCCACCAGAATGTAAACTGACAGCAAATTGCACTCTTCACTAGCACTGATGTTTAGCTAATGAAATATCTGCAAGAAAACAAGCAAGCTCAGAGAGCACCAAGGACCCCTCAAGTCTACAACTGAACTACAAATATTCTACTTTATTAGTAGTCCTATATTGCTTCTTAATATTATATATAGCTATTTTTAAGTTTCTGAGGCCTACACTTATATCCTAAAGAAATGTAAATTACAATGTAGGTGAATCTTTTTTACCGTATGTGCATTATCCTTATTGCACAAAGAACCTTGGCTTAGATATAAATCATCAGAAAGAAAAATATAAGCTATCATTTCTCCGTGCTATGGCAAATCAGATTAACTGTCCTATTAAAGTGATTGAAATTGGACAAATATTTGTTCAGGAACCCTGACTAAATAACTTTCCCAGTTCAAAAAAGTTAGCATTTGCTTTGGCTGATACAAATGTGCCAAAGAATGACATAGTTTCTGCCAAAAAACAAAGAAAAATTTTTGTGATGCTCTTTAAATAGCATCCTATGGATCTCATTTAATGCAGCAAGTTCAATGATTTTTGTTGGAATAACTCAAAGATTCATTTGAATTGCCAATTCAGTTTTCCTAACCTTGTAAGCCAGGCAAAGGGGTCTAATTTCCACTTACTGGTCCAATGTTTGTCACCCTCCTTTACATCATCATAACTAAAATAGTCGCATGATAATATGTTGTTCTTAGAAGTTGGCTTGAATAATTATCAGTATAGAATTTGTGCACATTTTAGTTCTGGGAAGATGAAGAATAGTTTCCAACCATATATTGTATTGC
>NW_015390137.1:32229-33426 GCF_001527695.2 Protobothrops mucrosquamatus
CTTGTAAGCCAGGCAAAGGGGTCTAATTTCCACTTACTGGTCCAATGTTTGTCACCCTCCTTTACATCATCATAACTAAAATAGTCGCATGATAATATGTTGTTCTTAGAAGTTGGCTTGAATAATTATCAGTATAGAATTTGTGCACATTTTAGTTCTGGGAAGATGAAGAATAGTTTCCAACCATATATTGTATTGCAGGGCCTATCCTGATTCCATCCCAACTTACTATGTATATAACTGTGAGTTGGATGTGATTTTAACATTGCAACTAAAAGGACCAGCAGGCTAACTCTGACGGAAGTGGCAAGACAAAGTAGAATATTATCTACCAACATCTCAGACTGATTCCTTAACACGGGTTACCCAAAATGGCCAACTAAGTCCACTTAACTCTTCCATATTAATTAATGGAAATGTATCTCCATTTTCAAAAGCTGCCACTTTGCTGCCAAGCTTGCTCTGTGCATCAGTTATAAGGTAAGAAAAAAAATCATTGATTTACATATGAACATTTACATGGCACAAGTTTTAATAAACTGTTCTTCAGATTATAGTTTTCTTGAAGTAATAGTTCCAGTTACCCTTCACTATTCAGGACGTATAGAAAAGACATTCCTTTTCCTTATCTCTTGTCAGGTAGCCTAAATAAAGAACAAGAGAAAAGGTATCTTTTTTATGGACTACTAGAAAACTGAAGTAAAATATATAAGGCACTGAATTCCCTGGTCTCACAAAGACTCTCTGTGTTTAATAGGTAATCAAGCCTTCCCTAAGATCAGGATACAAACCATTTTGTGGGCCAATAAATCAATCTGAAAGTCTAACACAATAGGGCAATGAAAATTTTCAAAGCAGTGCTTCCATATGACAGATATTGTTTCTGTCTCCAAATCCTTTGGTGTTTCTTTTAGATGAGCATCTTTCTCACAACACACCTCATCCAAACAGATTCCCAAACAGAAAGAGGCACCTGCTTCAAAGTAATGGTTCAAATTAACCAGGTATCTTTGAAGCACTGCATATAGAGTAGCTTAATTCATAGATTCAGTGGTTTATCTAGTGTATCTGAGAGTGTTATAACTTCACTTCTATTTGTGGGGAATGCTGAAAAAGATTGCGTGGTGTGATTGATTGCCAGCTCATATTGGTGTCAAAAGAGCCTATAAGATTTAACAACTTACTGTAGGACCCACT
>NW_015390137.1:34984-41171 GCF_001527695.2 Protobothrops mucrosquamatus
GTGTCCAGTTCTCACTGTTGCTTCTTGACCCGCATATAGGTTTCTCAAGAGACAAATAAGATGGTCTGGTACTCCCATCTCTTTAAGAACTTGTCACAATTTGTTGTGATCCACACAATCAAAGGCTTTAGCATAGTCAATGAAGCAGAAGTAGATGTTTTTCTGGAGCTCTCTAGCTTTCTTCATGATCCAGCGTATGTGGGCAATTTGATCTCTAGTTCCTCTGCCTCTTCGAAATCCTTCCTGTACTTCTGGAAGTTCTTGATCCACATACTGCTGGAGTCTACCTTGTAGGATTTTAAGCATAACTTTACTTGCATGTGAAATGAGTGCAATGGTGCGATAGTTTGAACATTCTTTGGCATTGCCTTTCTTTGGAATTGGAATGTAAACTGATCTTTTCCAATCCTGTGGCCACTGTTGAGTTTTCCAAATTTGCTGGCAAATTGAGTGTAGCACTTTTACTGCATTGTCTTTTAAGATTTTGAATAGCTCAGCTGGAATACTGTCACCTCCACTAGCTTTGTTACTGCTCAGCTTTCCTAAGGCCCATTTCACTTCACATTCTAGGATGTCTGGCTCAAGGTCAGTGACCACCCCACGTGGTTATCCGGGACGCTAAGCTTGTATAGGTCTTCTGTGTAATTTTGCCACCTCTTCTTAATCTCTTCTGCCTCTGTTAGGTCCTTGCCATTTTGGTCCTTTAGCATGCCCATCGTTGCATGAAACATTGCCTTCATATCTCCAATTTTCTTGAAGAGATCTCTAGTTCTCCTATTCTATTGTTTTCTTCTATTTCTTTGCACTGTTCATTTAAGAGGCATTCTTATCTCTTCTAGCTATTCTCTGGAATTCTGTATTCAATTGGGTGTATCTTTCTCTTTCTCCCTTGTCTTTCGCTTCCCTTCTTTCCTCAGTTATTTGCAAAGCTTTCTCAGACAGCCATTTTGCTTTCTTGCATTTCTTTTTCTTTGGGATGGTTTTAGTTGCTTCCTCTTGTACAATGTTGCAAACCTCCATCCATAGTTCTTCAAGCACTCTGTCTATCAGATATAATTCCTTAAATCTATTTGTCACCTCTACTGTATATTCAGCAGGGATATGATTTAGTTCATACCTGAGTGGCCTAGTGTTTTCCCCTACTTTCTTCAATTTAAGCCTAAATTTTGGAATGAGAAGCTCATGATCTGAGCCACAGTCAGCTCCTGGTCTTGTTTTACTGACTTTATAGAGCTTCTCCATCTTTGGCTGCAGAGTACATGGTCAATCTGATTTCTGTGTTGACCGTCTGGTGATGTCCATGTCTAGAGCTGTCTCTTGGGTTGTTGGAAAAGAGTGTTTGCTATGACAATCATATTCTCTTGACAAAATTCTATCAGCCTGTGCCCTGCTTCATTTTGTACTCCAAGGCCAAACTTGCCTGTTATTCCAGTTATCTTTTGGCTTCCTACTTTAGCATTCCAACCCCCCATGATGATAAGGCCATCATTTTTTGGTGTTGATTCTACAGGGTGCTGTAGGACTTCATAGAATTGGTCAATTTCATCATCTTCAGCACCAGTGGTTGGGGCATAGACTTGGAGTACTGTGATATTGAATGGTTTGCCTTGGATTCGCACTGAGATCATTCTGTCATTTTGGGGATTGTATCCCAGTATTGCTTTTCCTACTCTTTTATTGACTATGAAGGCTACTCCATTTCTTCTGAGGGATTCTTGCCCACAGTAGTATACCTGATGGTCCTCAGAAGTAAATTCACCCATTCCTGTCCATTTTAGTTTGCTGATTTGTACAATGATGTCATGATGTGTTTGTCATCATTTTTCTAACATTGTTAAGACCCTTATAGAAAAACATAAAGTAAAGACATGTTTCCAGCACTGGATTATTTCCAAATGACAACTTCAGACACCAGGCTTTAAGTCACTGCTGTGACCAAGCTGAATTGCATTTGGTCAGTTCAGAATGCTACTTTGTTGCAGACCAAAAGTTATTTCTGTGTAGTTTATTACACCCAAGGTGTATTTCCATGTTTCCACACTTCTCAGCTTCTGTTCTAGAGCTACCATTGTTCTCAGAGATGTGGAAGGTATTTAGAAGATCTCTGACCAAAATCTGAGGCTGCAGATCCACTGTTAGTAGGTGTCAGTTTTACCCTACTTGCCCTGCTGGGCTCGACTCAGTCCTATTCCTACAGCAAAAAAGTTTGATGCATTTCCTGTCTTATTCTCATTCTCTAAGGATGAGTCTTCTGTGAAGACTATGAATATTTATTGGGTATAAAATTACACATGTATGCACAAACACATATCTCCTCAAAATAGCTTTGCAGACAGATGTTTAATTATGGTTCATGAAGCTGGTTTGTGAATGTTGAAATGACTTTTGCCATTTAGTCTCTCATAATTCTCCATTGAGGCATTTTCTGTTTCATGAAGTGATGGTATATTATGAGCATAGAGCAAAGTACTTTTAACAGAAGACTCTCCAAAGATAAAAGATACTGAATACACAGGAAATGCCAGCGCTTTTCAGGTGCATTTTCAATATATGTATATTTAAAGAATCATTTCTGAATTGGGCAGCTTTACAAATCCAAGAAATATACAAAATATATAGGAAAAAATGATAGTTGAAATGAACAACTAGCTCTAACATCCATCCTGTCATCAGAGATATTATATTTTCTCCTTAAAGAAAGTAAATGTAATAACATAAGATTGTGCAGAAGTTTGATAAATATGGGCTGTGTAAAGGATACTGTCTTGTCACATATATGAACAAATCAATGATGTCTGGTTCTATACCTCTTCTGATCTTAGTATAAGACTAATTTCTAAAAATAATATGCTAATGGCTTGCTAGCAGATGTTTGTAATCTACTTTGCTGTTCTGGAAATGCATCACATTTCAAGATATGTTAATAAATATGATTTGGTCTTGCTATCCAGTTGTTCCAAATTGTATAGATAGTGTCAATTAAATTTGTTAATGTAAGTATCACAAAAATTGGAATGTATCTGTTAATGAAGAACTTTCAATTTATTATGCTTGCATTTTTGCAATTCAGTTGTTACATAGTTTTACAAGCATACTAGTCACCAGGTTTCAGAAGTTGGGTTAATTAATTATGTGTGCTGTTAAACTTTGAATTGGCGCTCTAACATTGTAATGAAGGACTAAACAATATTATTCCATAAGGTCAACATTTAATTTGCTGCTTGAAAATTAAGCTGTATTATTTTTAAGCATTAACATACATTATAATTTGTTGTAATGCATTTATTTGTGAATTTTTCTTACTTTTTCTCTTGTATTGAAGCAATAAAACAATTGCAAATAGTTGAAACAATGCAGTTATGTCGATCTGTCTGTTTAATGTTCACTTATCCGTAAAGGAAGAATGAGAATTTTTTTCCCAGTTCAGCTTATTTGAAAGTCAGTGTTCATAAACCACTGCTTTGGGGACCACTTTTTTCCTCTCTTCCTCTTGGCAGTACTTTCATTCTCAACATATCAAACCAATATTTCTCTATTAGCAGGAAATGTAATGTGATACCTATTTCTCTTGCAAGAAGCAAATCAGGCAATTGATCCACTCTGAAGACTATCCTACTATCAACAGCAAAAGGAAAAGCTTTCGCTTGCAGCAAGTTTCACATATTAAAATGATATACCATATAACAGTTAACATTTATTTTTCAAATACTGTTTACAGAGCAGCTCTAGTCTAGTATAATATACTAATATATTTAACTCTGGAACGAACTGCCCCCAGAGATCAGGGTGATCCCTGATCTCCCTTCCTTCCGCCGCGCCCTCAAGACGTGGTTGTTCCAGCTTGCGGGACTGGCCTAAGGGATTTTAAAGGGGTTTTAATTACTTTTAATCTGATGAGTTTAAATATTTCTTTTTAATCAAATTTTAATTAGGTGTATAATATGTTAGTATTTTATCCAATTGTCAGCCGCCCTGAGTCCGCAAGGAGAAGGGCGGGATATAAATGTAATTAATAAATAAAATAAATAAATAAATAAACTAATCTGAAATTGCTTAGGCCTTGTGCAAAATTTCTCAACATTTCTTCTTCACTTCCTTATGACAATCCTACAAGCTGTCTGCATCTCCAGGCTTGCCAAGTACAGCAGGCTGCCAGACCCCTTTGTATATATATATATATATTTGCAAGAGAGATATGCTGCCACCATTTGCATGATTTATAAATACTAAACCTCTGCCTGAACATACAATCTGAACCTAAGGCAGTACTTAAATAAGGACAGACTCTTTTCCCACAGTTTTCCATTACTCTACTTAATATAAAAGTGTACACCCTGCAATCTAGCACATGGCTGAGCACATGGCATCATTCCTCGGGCTAACCAAACAGTAGGGATATGAAAAGTGTTCCATGAATTGACTGTTCCATGCATGAAACAGCTGGGTTCAGGTAAAATAGGCACACTGATGGAAGCATATAAGGCCTGGACACAGGCATTGAAGGGCAAAATTGCTCAGAAAAAGGACAAAACAATTGGCAGCAAATAAGGCAAAAAGAAAGGAGGAGGGGGGGAAGTACTGTAAAAATTGGGGAGAGGGAACAGATGGGTCAGCAAGTCACATGTGAATTCAAGTGTAGCAGAAATGTCCTAGGAAGATTACTGAGTGGGTTGGCACACAAGCCTCATAGAAAAGGAAGGGAGGTTGGGTTGAATCAAATCAGTCTTGTCTCACTTTCCTTGCAATAATTTTCCAGTATTTGGCTCAGACAAAAACTGGAATAACCAAGATGTTTCAGATCTGAAGTTTTATAGGTTTTGCTGGAGAATTTTTTATAATGTTAAAAAGATGCAAAACAATGTAAATGGAGAGTGAGAAAATAGAAAAGGGAAAGGGAAAGTGATAGAGCAATACTTAAAAATAGAAAAAGAAAACAGACATTTAAAACTGCTTATCCTCTTCAATATTGTATAACATGGTTCCCTTCTCCTCATATTTTGCCCTTATTAATCTGTAAATCCAGAAATCATCACTTTATCATTATCCATTTCCAGTAAAAAGTCCACAGTCCAAAAAATACTATTTTATAAAAATAGCAGTTGTTCCCTCCCTAATCAAATAAGTCAGTTTATCCATTTGTATAAATTCAGCCATCTTCACTGTCCATTCCTTCCTTGTGGGTATTTAACTATTCTTCCATTTTTGAACTTTGTGCAAATAATAAACTCACTGCAATTATCATATATAGATTATCTATGTCATTTCTAATCAACCATCCATAAATCTTAAGAGAAACAATTCTGGTTTCATCTGGTTGTTAATTTTTAAAATTCTCTGCATCATTCCATGTATATATTTTTTTCACTTTTTGACAAGTCCACCATGCATGGTAAAGTCACTTCATGCTTTTCACATTTCCAATAATGATTTAAAGTATCCTTGTACAGTTTAGATGATTTTTCTAGTAACATATATATAATCGTGAAGATATTTTAGGTTTTAATTTCGCTAGACCTGGACCAGTTCAGAATTATTCAACCAACCATTCAAACTGCAATGTATTTTGGTAGATTTTTGGTCTCAGCATGTCTAGACCTACCCTTTGTTTAGAGCAGTGTTTCTCAACTTTGGTCATTTGAAGATGTCTGGACTTCAACTCCAAAATTCCTCAGTCAGCAGAAGCCCACACATCTTCAAAGCTGAGAAACACTGGTTTAGATAAATGGTTTAGCAAATTGGGGAGGAGATCTCTCACATTTACTAATGCAGGCATGTTATTACAGCCTCTTTGTCATCTTCAGGATAATTTTTCCAATCTGACCCATTTCTCTACTAAAGATTTGCCTCTAGCATTTCTAGACTCATCCCATGTAATATCCCAAACTAAAATCCGGAAATAATAACTTTCAGTCACAATTCATAAAAGCTTGATCTAAAATGATGATCTCAAGGTGAAAGGGTTTCCTTTGTAATGCCCTTATCAACCATTCGGCTGATGTTATGTAATGCCAGGTCCGTGGTTAATAAGGCCCCCCTCATACACGATCTTATTTTAGAGGGGGGTGCGGACCTGGCAGGTATTACTGAGACCTGGCTGGGCGTTGAAGGAGGAGTACCTCTAGTAGACATCTGCCCGCCAGGTTTTCAGGCATTCCATCAGCCGAGGACCCGGGGTAGGGGCGGGGGG
>NW_015390137.1:43123-56025 GCF_001527695.2 Protobothrops mucrosquamatus
ATTTTAAAAGTATTTTAATCGGAAACACAGCTGGTAATATTTGGTTTTAATTCGGCTTTTATCAGGGTTTATTCTTTTGTATTTTTGTATTGTGTATTTTTTGTATTTTGGGTATATTATTTGTTTTTAATATGCTGTGAACCGCCCTGAGTCCTATGGGAGAAGGGCGGTATACAAATTAAAATAATAATAATAATAAAAATAATAATAATAATAATAATAATAATTCAGACTTCTTTGTTGTGTTCTCTTTTTGTCAATAAAGGGGAAATACTCGTTGTCTATAGCATGGTAGGATTCACTGAAGGGAAGAGAATCAACTACAGTGAACAAGGAACATTAAAAAAAGAAGAAAGTTTGTACCCAAAGCAGAAACTGGAAAATGAAAAGAAGTTATTTTTAATACATATGAAACCAAGAATCTTTTATATGACTGAATTGCTATTGAAGCCTGGTTTGATGTGATTACAAGAAGCTATTGTTTCATGAATGAATTTTAATCCTTTTGGCACAGCGAGAGAGGGTATAAATTTATGAGCTAATTGGCATGCAGATCATTCAACTGCTTAGGTTCTGATTTGAAAGATTCAGAATGAATATGCCTGCTTTTAAAAAGAAAGCATTCGAAGAAGTAAAGAAATGCACTGTTTTGAGATGCTTTACAAAACACTGTCAAGTGGAAACAGAGGCTTGTCTCTCGATAAGGTTCTTAAACTACCCCGTACCCCAAGAACTGAGGTTAATAATGAACAATTCAGTCAAGCATGGTCCTATTCATTTTCACTTTTATTCCTTCCCACATCTGAGATGCTTTAAAACAAGATCTAGGACATTCTAGGCTTAAGAATTTTTCTCCCACTACAAATAAAAAATATGGCAGCCACTGCATGGAACTTCTAAATAGGGCCATAACTTGCAGTTATCATGGAATGATAGAGTTGAAAGATCATTTGTTCAAAGCCTTAGCAAAAGAATACAGGTTAGACCATCCTAGACAAACTGCTATCCATCTTCTACTACTAATTCTACTAAGAGAACTACTAATTCTCTAAGTAATTATTTGTACCAATGGGATCAAATCCCTAGGTCTGAATCTGTTTCTCTATAGGAAAAAAAATGGCTGCTTCTCTAAGCATATGTAACCAATCGTCTCTTTTTTTTTGTATATGCTAGTAAAAAAAAATTCATATTACACTAGTTGACACATCTTGAACACCAGTTATACTTTGTAGACATTTAGAATAGCTTTGCCTAGGGAAAGGAAGAACATTTAAAACTGTTTAAAATTCATGTAGATTTTAAACCTGAACTTTTCTTTCTAGAAAAGTAAGAAAAATCTGATAAACAAAGTGTATATTTAACATTGCATGTACTAACAGCAGCGAGGATTGTATTTGCTCAGCATTGGAAGAATGAAGAAACACCGCTAGATGAAGAGATAATCAAGAAGATACTGGACTGTGCTGAAATGGACAGACTTACATTGAGGATCAAAGAGAAAGAAGATACAGAATATTTTCAAACATGGAACTTATTTTATCAATGGTTGGAAAAAAGGGGTAGAGACTAAAAATGTAACTTGTATTATTAAGCAAGCAAATTAACCGAGACAACACAATGTTTACTAAGCACTAATCAAATGTAATAATAGAAAATTAATTTTAAAAAATTGGGGAAAAAATAAAACTGTTTAAAATTGTCGACAGAAATTGTTGGGTGACTTCTCTGAATTTCTACAGAGGAAGAAGAGACTTTCCAGAAATCTGAAAGAAAGAAAAAAGCAAAGACTGATGGGAAAAATCCCTTCATGATGAATTCTCTTGAAATTGAGATTAAACTACAGTGTAGTAAAGCCTGCTGAATAAATGGTTGTACAATGAAATAAAATACTTTTATACAACTGCATCCTTAGAGAAATATGTGAATGCAAAAATACCATCCTCTACCCATGACAATTTCTGTGAAAATTTCTCCTCAAGAATGTCTAAAGCAAATTATCTTGTATTCACTGAGCATTGGTTGGAAAATTGCTAGACAATTTCTCTACTGGACATATGGACTTTAAATTGAAACAATGGAATTCTACTATGTGGGACATAGGCATACACAGGAGAAATAATGGAATAAGTATTGTGATTCATTGCCATACATATATAAGAGGTTGAGCTTGCACTATGACATTACAACACTCATTTTCTCACTCTGACAAAATTGGCAGATTCTGTAAATGTCTTTAGACTGGGAAAGGCTTAAACTTAAGAGGAAATCTGTCACACCATGCAAAGTGTTCAGAAAACAGCTGCTTAAACCACTTCTTAAACCAAAAAATCATGTGTTCACATTGGCTCACTTGGATGAAGAGCAGATTAATTCCATATAGAGAGTCGTTTATTATATTCCAATATGGAGGAACATTTAGTTGATTGAATTCCTGCTTGCAGGCAATCCAATTCCAGATTTATCACTTTAAGTTGGATTGTGCTTATATTCAAGAATTATTAGGCCAGAGAGACACCATTAACTTTTTGTACAGAATTGTCCCTGATTCTAGACATTTATGCAATTTTCAGATCTGGTTATAGATCTTCAGCCTGATATGATAGTTAATGAACAGGGATGAAAGTTAAATCATTAAACACATATGTGTTGAAAGAAAAACTTCATCAGGGTCCAGTCCAAGCTGAGAATAAACAACTTGGCGACTGCTTTAGAAAGAAGGTTGTAGTTTTTAATCTTTTAATCTTTTTAATCCAAGCTTCCTAGCTCCAATCTTTCTGACAAGATTATCACATCTGCATTTCTGCAGACCTGGTTTCTGTTTGGGGCAGAGAAACTGGGGGGGGGGGTAGTTTCTGCTTTTTAATATTTCCCAAAATATTCTTTCTCTGGATTCTTCCCACCTATTCCATCCTAAACATTTGCAGAACTTTTCAAAAGCTTCAGATTTTCATTCTTAAATTGTCCTTCTCAGCTCTGAAACTGTTTGGAATATTTAACGTAACAATGAAGAAACTATATGGAATTCTACGGTGGCCTGCAGAAGTTTTCATCAATCTTCTGAATTTTCTCACTGAAACATTAATTGACTCTAATGAATTCAAGCAGCTCTAATTGAGACTGACATACTAAATCAACTCAACTAACCTTTATAATCACATTCACAGTTCAGTTAAAACTACAGCTAACAAGTTACCTTTAGGCATGCAAATCTAACAAAACTCACCAAGTTTTTCCCTGTTGCTCGAAACTGGCAACAGATGTTATCTCTCAGATGGTCAGAAATGGGGGTGACAATTACTTTTATTCTGTTTGCTGTCTGTTCAAATTATACTAAACAAAAAGAATGAGAGAAAATGTGGAAGGAGAAGGAGGTGATGAGCTGGGGAAAGAAACAACTTCAGAGAAGAGGGCTAGTTCTACAAGAAAAATAAAATGCAATGAACTGCCAGGAGCAATTGCTCCCATTAGCCCTCCCTCCACAATGCATGATTCTGTCTGTTGAAATACAGAATTATCATTGTAATAGTCAGTGCTTTTTTTGTATTAAAAAAAAAAAGTGCTGGAACTCACACACATCATACAACCCGCCTTGCCTACCCTACAAGGTTCCATTCAAAAAAGGTGCCAGAACTCCGTTCTGGGCCTTCTATGACAAAAAAGCCCTGGTAATAATAACAATAGCAACAAAAACAATTGGCAATTCTACCTTCTAGCAATCAAGATAAAATAGCATTCAGAGTTAATGCTAAACCATGATTCAACTGCTGATTAACATGTATATGACTTCTGTATTATTTAAACTATCTTCTGTACTATGTATGGTTACTGAGCTTGTTCTATGTTTCAGCATAGAATATAACAGAATCTTAATTCCTCTGGCTTTAGAGATAATAGAAATGATACAGTGTACCTTTACATACAACTAGGTTCAATTCATCATATTTTTCATGGTCTGAATGTTGCAATGTATAAAAATATAAATTTAAATAGAATATATTGATTTTCAAAGCTGTTGTACAACCATTATAAGTTATCCAGATAATTTATCTTGAGTCACCCTAATGTTTTATGTATATATGCGTGTTCCTTATCTCATGTAAGAGTCTGATTTGATCATTTATTTATTTGATATAAGTTTCTTAAAATGTTTTCAGTAATTATTTAAATATTTCTACCTTGATTGCTTTATGTGCCATCAAGTCAGTATCAACTCTTAGTAACTACATAGATTTACTCCAAGATGATTCATTCCCAAACTGGTCTTTCAGATCTTCCAATGATGCCTCATTATCACCATAATTGAATCAATCCACTTTTCTTCTCTTTCCTTCTTCATTTCCCAGCATTATAGACTTCTCTAGAAAACTAGATCTGGTACAGATCACGGTGGTATGGACAGTTCTGGAGGCCCCTTGAGTGGCACATGTGACACTACTATTGCGTGAGCCAAACTGGCTGCCAGTTTCCTTTCTTCCTTCATCATCTTTAAAGCCCTTTATGGCATGGCTCCAAGTATCTGAGAAACTGCCTTACCCTGATCAGACTAACCCACCCAACTCTTTCCAGCAGAAATGGCCTATAGATCTCATCAGCCAAATAATTTTGGCTGGTAGGATCTAGGAGAAGACTGTTTCTGCTGTGGACCCCACTCTCTCGAATATTCTCCCATCAGATATAAGATCTGTCCTCATACTCCTGGCCTTCTGGAAGAGCCTAAAATCTTGACTCTGCCATTTGGTCTAAAACTCCACAGCTCTGCTCTTCTGGATAAGACTTAAATGCATATTGGTATGGAATTAGACTTAAAATCTTAGGATTTATGTATTGGTATTAAAGTCATTTTACAGCAATTATTTGTGTTACCTCAATATTTTACATTTGGGAAATGTTTTTCATCTGGTTAAATTCTCAGAGGAAAAAGTAAATGCAGTCTTTTTTCTTTCTAATGAATTCTGTCTCCGGAACATATTTCAGTAGGATGCGGGGGGGGGGGGGAACCATAGTAAAACCAGTAGTAACCCAGCTTATCAGTCCCCATGGAAAACTTCTCACATGAAACAAGTTGCTTTTCTTGAAGTTAATCTGTAGAATGCCACATGCTTTAAGGGAACACTATCAAATGGATCCTTTGGTAGGAGGAGATATCATCAGCCTCTGAACATGACAGCACAGGATGGAAAAGGGGGGGGGGAGAATAGTGGCATGCTTTTTTTTCATGCCTATAGTCTGAATAAATCCCCTAGTCCCTCTCCAAACTAGACTGGCTAGTTAAGGTTCAGTCCAACCCAAATCCTGAGCTAACAGCTGAAAGTCAGCAGCATTATCCTACACTAAGTCCTTACTTTGACAAACATAACAGATTTCATATTCATATACTGTAGTTCACAGGGAATGCGAAAGATGGTCAGTTTGCCTGGATTCCCATAATCTCATTTTTTCAAGCAGGATGTTGGTATTAAAGATGACCTGCAGCAAATGTCACTCCTCTAGAATAACTGCCAGATCTTAGCCAGTTGATGTAGGTTCTGTCCTATTTGCTGTGTTATCTAGATCCTTCTATGTATTATTTAAGGCCTCTGGCTCACTACTTGATTGTGATACTGGAGAAAGATATTGGCATCTAGATCAATGATTAGTTGGGTTGCAAGACAGTCTGTAGCCATAGTGTCACCTTGGTCTCTAGGTGCAAAGTTTGTTCCCATTGGCTGATGGGACCAAGTGTTGACAGACTTGCTATTAGGTTTCCTTCTGGTTATGGTGGAAATGTCAGCATCAACATCAACTCCTTATCCAGGACTCAGTATTGTGACTGAAGACCTCAAGGACAAGACTTGGTTTGAATAGTTGCTTTATTGAAAACTAGAATGAAGCTATGTGCAACATAAGCTGTGCTTACTATATTTCATAGCACACAAAGCCCATGCATACTCATCTACAACTATGAATATATGCACAAATGCATGTACATACCTGCTGTAGTCTTTAAATCCTTTAAACATAAATCTCTTAAACTCTCTGTCCTCTTCCTTCCTCCTGTCTGAAGCAATTATTACCTTGCTTTCAAAACCAGTTGGGTGAAATGTTCTCTCAATCTTGAGAAGTACTGCTTTCTATCTCCTCTCCTTAATGCCTAACAAGTTACATTCTCTGCGTTGTTACTCTTTTGAGAAGCCCACCAAACGGGGATGGATTTTTCCCATCACTCAATGAGCCCTTTCTACTCGTGCTGGAATTAGAATCTGTAGAACTGAAATAATTAACAATGACAAGGGGATAATGCTCTAGGTTTTACTAACAAATTAAACATTGATACATCACCAGATCCAAGTGGAGTTCATCTGAAAGTTCTTAAATAACTCAACAGTAAAATTACTGATCTTATTGATCTAAAAATATATAAATTCTTTCTTTCTTAGTATTTGAGAATAAGAATCTATCAAATGTAACAACATTTAAAAGAAAAAAACTCCAATGACAGTGGTCCAGGAAAGGACATGGCAGCTTATAAATAAAATAATCAAGAATACGGGATAACATGTCAGGAGGATCATCATTATTTCTAAAAAAGTTATTCCTGTCTCACTAACTTTTAATAGTTTTTTGAGAGGGTCATACGTATTTGGTTAGTGATGCTATGGCAAATGCTATATACACTTATATTTAAATATTTCTTTCCTACAATTTCTCAGTCTTGGAAAAAAAGATTAGCAGACATGGCATAAAATAGTGGGCCCTGTCATGCACTGATAACTCTTGAAAAATGAAAAACTGGGATTAGGATTAAGTTGTCACAAGAGGAATGTAAACAGTGGCATTTCCCTGTGAATCTGTATTGGCACTTTTTTTTTTTTTTTAACTTTGCTCAGTAAATTTACGTACTTAGGGGTTAGCAATAAACTGGCCTGCTTTGCAACTGAACTGATTTAATTATGTTAAACAAATTAGGAAACAGGGTACATAAATGCATACTGTGCTCACAAATTTATACCACTGTTGAAAGTTATTTGAAAAACAAACGTCATATGACAGAAAAAAGGTTAAAAATCAACTAATATATTTTGAAAAATAGATACAAATAAAGGATTAAAAAATGTATGAAAGCAAACTTGGTAGATTTGACCCACTCTGTACATTACCTTTTCTTCTTTTTTTCTAATAAATATATTTGTCATTAGGTAAACTTCAAAACTAAGCTGTAGTTCCTGAAAAAAAATCTATTTTCCCTTTTTTTCATGCATAACTTTATTGTGCATCTGAAATAAATAACTTTGAAATATCTGATGCCTTTGAAAAGTGACAGTGAAACATCTTTGCTGCAACTAATGACAGAAAAGCTTTCCATTCCAACAAGTAGAATATTTAGGACATAAAGCAAGAAAAGTGCTGGCTTTAAGAAAGGATGGCTCCTTTATATTTTTTCCTGGTTGAATTCCTTGAAAAGTGAAGCATTGCAATTCTACATGCTCTACAATGTTGTGTGCATGTATGTGTATTGAACAAGTTCACCCAATAGACAAATATACTATCACTCTCAATGAAGTCTCATCTTGTATCACTGATTGTTCCTATTTAACTAAAAGAAAATGACTATCGATCTGTAATAGCTTGATTGCAATTGCCTGGTCCTGCATTTGCTTTGAAATATTAGGGAATGGCTAAGGAAAAATCAATTGTGTTTAAAAGATTCTGAGAAAAGTTTTACAGCTCCAAATTAAGAAATGGTGTTAAGCAAATAAGAACTAATTGCTCTTAACTTCCTTTATAAATGTCCAGATTTGCCTCATCTTTGTGGCATCCATTCAATGAGAACAAGAAATAGCAGCCAAAGTTTATGAAGGAGCCATGGTAATAAATGTATTATTATCTGAGACAAAAACGTGTTCTCCGTATTCTGTTGCTTTAGCTGACCATGCTATAAAATACACAAGATCCAGTCAAGCTTGAATATCACAAAGCAACATCTGACACAGTATTATGATCCTCAGAAACACTGGTGCATGCACATTTATTCTTTTTTTTTCTCCCTCTCTTGCATCAAAATCTCTCATCCTCCCAATTTCTTTCTTACATAGCATGGTAAGAAAGGTTGTTGAGAATGAAAAAGAGAATATTCACTAGATGGATGGAAGATAAAAGAAGATAAATTTGGAATATGTATGAAGAAGTATAACCGCACAAATAAGATGTATGAAGTATAACCACACAAATAAATGAAAGAAACTCATAAAGAGAAAAGGAATTTCAGAAAAAAAGGATGTTTCCACCATACTTCATGCTGTTATATACACTATAATTCCAAAAGAATGACAGGAGGAGGAGGACGAGGAGGAGGAGGAGGAGAAATAGGAGGAAGGGGAGGAGGAGGAGGAGATGATGGAGGAGACACACAGGTTACAAATGCAACACACTAAAAGGCACGTATAAAATACTCTTTACAGTACAGCATTAAAAGCATTAAAAGCAACTCTTTAAATGCAAAATTATCACCATGCTCAAATGTCTTCAATTACAGAAAAGCAAAAAAACCTGATTATTATTTACACCTTTCTTCTAATTGTCATTCAGATGAGTCATAAGCCTACTGATTTAAAAAAATCATTTTGACATTCAAGTGTCATTGTACTAATATAAGTAAATGACAACATAAATTTAAAAAATCAACATGTGATTGCTCTAATTCTAAACATTTTTTCTATGACCCTGGTAATCCCTTTTATCAGGGTGGATGCCATTCCAGAATTCACAGCAGATATTTTTCTTTGTTGCCTGTTAAAAAACCATCTGTTGCTGTCTAGAATTGAACTTTCAACCTTCTGAGTGGGAGGAGAGTGTCTTCACCACTAGGCCACCATACCAGCCTACTTTAATTTTAAACTTTAATTAAGCTTAATTCCTCCAGAGATACAAAGTGATGAGACAATGGAAGGATGGCTTGTCAAGTCTTCCCAAAACATCTTCGGTGTGCTCTAAGAATGGCTGTCAACATTACAACATTCAGGCAGAAAGATACAAAGCTTTCTGAGCCCTGAAAGGAAGCCTTCCACTGGGAGATATGCAACATCATGAAGTGCCTCCAATGGGTCCAAAGATTGTGCTGAAATGTCAGAAAGATCTAAGCAAATTAGATGGAGTGGTTTAGGGAAGTCAAGATCTGAAGATCTAGATGTAACTCAAATAACAGTGTACTTTTGACAGAACTGAGCTTGCATTGTACTTTTGCCAACAATCAAATATATCAAGCAAGGGAAAATAGATACAATGATTCCATTATGGTAAATTAATGTAAATTTACTAGGAATTAGTAATTGCCTAATTAAAATATGTCTATTCTAACTGTGTTCAAAGGATGAACAACTATGGGAAAGTTGCCACATTTTATTGCAACATGTCTGAAAATATAAGAACATTGCAAGTGACATAAGTGATGATCTGAGAACCTCCCATTATCAAACAAATTAATGATCAGTGTTACAATGTTTTCAATTGACAAAAATCATTCTTTTTTTTGTTTTAAAGTAATTCTATAGCTGCTCAAACAAAAAGGATTAAAAATACCAAACAACTTAACTTCTGAAATTTGACATCCTGTTCTAAGTTGGACATTTCGTTCAAAAAGCATAATTCAAAACATAGCTGGAACTGCCTGGCATTTAAATATTTTAGTCATTACTTTTTAAAAAAAATCATATTACTTCATTATCAAAATATAATAAAGCGGGTTAATATTCACAGATGTTGTTTTTGTCCTTCACTCTTCAAGCTAATTTTCAAGAAATAATCAGTTGTGAAAATTGTTCTATGATTGCATTGCTAACAATTTGAAAACACTTGCCATTGGTGTTAAACATCCCTAATTAAATGTTATCTTTGTGAATAAATTATAAAAATAAGGCCAAGATAAAGATTATTATCCCACAATTCTTTTTAGTAATGATGGTTTCAAGTGTTAATGTCACACCTGCTTTCATGAGATAGAGATAACTATTATCTCCATACTTCACAATACAGCTTTTATAGGCCATTCAGAAGTAAGTCCAGTTGAGGTTTTGTTTTTTTGTTTTTTTCTGTGTGTACTCTAGTTGAGTGGTTTAGACAGAAAATCAGGAATTGTCATTGGACCTTTTACTGAAACATACACACATTTCCATTTGTTCCATTTTTTTCTTACATTGACAATAAAGCAAAGAATCTAATTTTGATAGTTCCAGATCTACTATGGTATTTTCTCTTCTGGTAGTGCTATTATGGGCATAAAGATGTGTTTTATTCTGAGGCATTCCTTGATCTTCCTAAATAAATGTGACTGGAACTCTCTTCACTAGTTACCAAAAAATACTGTCTTTATACCTATATTGTACACCTAATCTGATGGAGTTTTCTACCAATAAGTGTATACATTGAAGGGAAGCATTAATTATCCCAATATTTCTAGGGACAAATATCAGAGTTACTTTCCAACAGTCAAACAACATTTGCCCATCCCATAGTTAAAAACGTGTAGGATTGCAGTTTTAGAGTATTGATTTTAAGATGTACTCATTAAACACTGTGAATCCAACAGGTACTCTCCTTCTCCTATGGCATGCTAATACAGAGGGACCTTTACTCTGGCATGATGTCATGCCCTTCCCTCAGCTGTCTTTGAAAGCCAATACAGGAAGATTCATTACCTGAAGAGACCCTTCCCCTGTGACTCTGGACTCACAGAAACCATAGAGCATGTGCTTGTCCAATGCCTGTATTACAGAAAAAATAGCATTTAGACTTATATACTGCTTAAGTCTAAATGCTATTGATATTGCTATGAGGTTAGTGTTTCTGTAATACAGGCATTGGACAAGCACATGCTCTGTGGTTTCTGTGGGTCCAGAATCCCAGGGGAAGGGTCTCTTCAGCCCTCTCTAAGCAGTTTACAGAGTCAGCATATTGCTCCCAACAATCTGAGTCCTCATTTTACTGACCTCGAAAGGATGGACGGCTGAGTCAACTTTGAGCTGGTCAGGATTCAACTGCTGGCAGTGGGCAGAATTGGTCTGCAATATTACATTCTAGCCACTTTGCCACCATGACTCTCATCTCACCATTACTTCATAAATATTCAGGGCACATAGGACATTTCTATATCTCCCTGCTGTTTCCAGTTATCAACCATGCTACCACATACAATGTTGCCAGGTTCTGCATAACAGCTTCTAAAATTCATTGGAATGGATTCTTATGTTTGCAATAGTGGCAAATATCTGTAGCTCAGGTATAGGATGAGGGTGAAGGTTTGTTCTCCAAGCTTGTGGGTTGGTTTCCAAGAGAACGAACCTTCACTCTCAGATTCTTATGTGTCTTCAATGCTTTTTAATTGACTCTGCCCCATCCTCCTTTATGCTGGTCCATTACCATAATAAAGATTTGATTTGATCTTAAGAGACAAAGAAATGTTTTTTAAAAAAAATCGGAATGACCAGTTGTGCAATACAGAGAAAGAGAGAAAATAAAATCGTTTTTACTCAGCTTATCTTTACCAGCCTGTACTCTGCAGCTGTGTATCACTGCAGTCTGGAAAAGGTTCCATGCATGCTCAAGTTTATCAATATGACATAAGAGGGCAAACTTATGGTCACTTTCTGTGTCTTTCTCTGAATTGGCCCACAGGCTACATGTCAAATAAATAATTTAGAGCGGTTGAGCACAACCAGAAAATAAAACAATCTGTCATTTTAGCTCCATTATTGATCACCAATAATGAGATACTTGCTAAGACAAATAGTCCTTTTATCACACCAGTAGGTTTTAGCCTCTCCGACTATATAAATCATATTAAAGTGCTTGTTATTTTAAGAGGTGCAAACTTATCTGTAACTCCCCCCTTTTAAAAAAAAAAATGCATCAATTTATAGAATTCATGTTATGTAGAAGATATGCTACTTGACGTTTTTTCATCCTTCATCAGACATGCATCATGCATTCATGCATTCCTATTTAGCATGCAGTTGTTGTTTAAGACTACGATCAGTGCAAAAAAAATTTTGCACTGATCTACTCATTTTTCTACTTATAAAATGGCAGGAAGGTGAACTTCTTAACCTCTATTTTGCATCTGCCCTTTCTCAGAAGGGAAATTAAGCCCAAATTGGTAATGCCACTGAAGGTAGGAAGGAGCTGCAAATTAGGATAGATAAGGGGGGGAGAGTAAAAAAGAATTTGCTTAATTTAAATTAATTTATGTCTCCAGGAGTCAATTGTTTAAATCAGAAAACTAAAGGAACTGACAGGTAATTGGTAATCTTTGGGAATTCCTAGTGGACAGGCAAAATCCAAGGAAATTTATCTGTTATTTCTGATTCTGCATGTTGCTCTTCCGAGAACTGGCACATTCTTTTCAAATAGCCTCTCCTCATTCGATTTTATTTGTAATAAGAGAGCATTATTTCTTTGTTTTAATTCTTCATATGTTTGCGATGGGTAAACACCTTTTCTTCCAGTAGTCCTGCAGTTGCTGACCCTGGTTGTTCATCCAGTAGTCCTGAGTTCTGTAGCCCATTTGTCATCAGATATCCAAAAACTCCAACAATTAACATGGCCCTCATTGACCTAAGCAATGAACAAACCTGGTGTAGGTTTCTGTAAATTGTCTCAACATATTGTTTATGGGACAGACACTCTTTGTTATCTTTTGGAGAGTGGGTAAGCTACCAAAAGAATGAATGCATACACACACACACATACATACAGTAAATGGGATGCAAAGGTCTATCTCCCACCATTTAACTTTGCTACAGGGATACCTGATTTTGTCTCCAAATGTTGTCAGTTTTGTGGCTAGGATTCAAGTGGGTTTGAATTGCTTATTATTTTGGATTCTCCTATGTCCCTTCTCTGGACAATAATAATTGAGTGTGGGATACCTG
>NW_015390137.1:56125-64111 GCF_001527695.2 Protobothrops mucrosquamatus
CTTTCTTTCTTTCTTTCTTTCTTTCTTTCTTTCTTTCTTTCTTGAAATGGTTTTCTAACATATTTTCAGGCAAATGTTTTTTTGACATTTGTCAATTTTTCCTACAATTGGTTTTCTGACTATAATGTATGGGTCAGTTATTTTTTTAAAAACCCCAGTTTCAATGATTGTATAGCTACCATTCTCTTTTTCCTTCTTTCACGGGTCTTTTTTTTTCTTGCACTCTTGTAAGATCTACTTTTCAAGCAGGCCATCATTCAGCTAACAT
Source organism: Protobothrops mucrosquamatus (assembly GCF_001527695.2). Lineage (NCBI taxonomy): Eukaryota > Metazoa > Chordata > Lepidosauria > Squamata > Viperidae > Protobothrops > Protobothrops mucrosquamatus. The sequence goes on from NW_015390137.1 coordinate 56,394, forward strand.
TATCTCAGTAAATATTCTTGATGCACAGGCTGGAGTATTACTTTTGCAGTTGTGGATGGTTATCACAGCTTCCGGGGCAAAACATTAATCAGATCTAAATATTGATTGAAAAAAACTTGTTCTTTGGTACCTACACCTTGAGGGATGATCAGGTATCTCTTTGAAGTTGAATTGGGAAAATATAAATGCAGAATAATTACTTTGTTTTAGTTTGCTGCTGCTGCATTGGAAGGCAGACTGTGCATAATATTGTCCTTCCAGTACTGCTTCAATAAAAGACATCCTAGTTAATTTTTTAAAAAAGTGAGACTGTTTCAGCTTGTTGCTGTTGTTGTTATTGTCTTAAGGGGGTTTTGGATTTCATTATTTCCATATTTATAGTTGCTAATACTTTCATAGATAAACTGTCTTCAGCAATCACTAGCCTATTCTCAGGATGCCTTAATTTGAGCTGTCACACAGAAAGATTTTGTTGTGATGGTTTAAGACCCTAACCTCCTTCTTCTATTTTCTTTTAGGGGATAGAAAACTTTGTCATAAATCATTACTTCCTTTAGTTTGAAAAGCAGGGAGTCCTCTCACTTATCTCATCTATAATGGCACAAACATAAAGCCAAGGTTAAAGTCACATGTACCTTAAAGGACAATCTGCCTGAACATACAATGAAAACCTCATACGTAGCCTTTTCCCACTTGAATCTAATCTCATCACAAACACAACTTGAAAATGTATCTTTTTTTCTGCCATGTCTCCATAATGTTAGTTTCATCTCATCCCATGAGTGAGGCAGCCTCAGTTGCACTGATGTTAAAATAGTGTTTCTCCCTTCTTTCAACACCAGGGAAGGGGAGTGTCAAAGTAATGTTTCCTTTCTTTCTTTATTCTGTATTGCCAAATCTTGTGGATTTGTTTAGACTGAAGGGTCCTTCAGAAATCAGTGCTCTCCTTTCTACTATTTATCCTCTACATGCGACCATAGGGAGAGGGTATACAGGTGGTCTTCAAGCCCACGGTTGGGACCAAAATTTCCATCGCTAAGCAAGGCAGTAGTTAAGTGAATTGCACCTAATTTTACCACCGGTTTTGCCATGATTGTTAAGCAAATGACTGCAGTTGTGGAGTGAATTGTGCAATCATTAAGCAAATTCAGCATCTCGTGTTCAATTTTCATGTTGTATATGATCATGATTGTTACTATTACTGGTATGTACACTGAGAGTTTATGCACCGGAAACAAATTCCTTGTGTGTCCAAGGAATTTGTTGGACACACAAGGCCAATAAAGAATTCGATTTTTCTGTTTGCTTATGGGAAACTGACCGGGAAGGTCACCAGTCGCACTAACATGATCCCTGCAAGCATCGTAAATACATGCTGATTGCCAAGCACCCACATTTTGGTTACACGACCTTGGGCAAGCTATGATGGTCATAAGTGCAAGGACTAGTTGTAAGTCCCTTTGTTCAGAGTTGTTGTAACTTCAAACAATCATAAACAAATCATGGTAAGTCAAGAACTACCAGTACACCCAAGTTGGGAATGATGCAGGCAGAGCTGGAGATACCATAGAAATCTTGATTCAGTGATTAGAGATTGCAGGATATCTGGATGGAGAGAAGGTAAAGTTGAACTCTAGCAAGACTGAGTTTCTTTTGTCCAGAAACACTCTGTCTCTGAGTAGAGTTGCACTCCTATGTGAGTTTCATAGTTACTATTGTAACTATTGTAAACACAGTGAGGTAAGGGACATCTTTACCCAGCCTTGCTAATTTCTAGTACTAACAGCTAGAGGAACTCCAATACCAATCCAGGACTCCCAACCAGTGGTGGGATTCAAATATGTGAACAACTGGTTCTCTGTGTGGATGCCACTTCCGGAAGTCCATTCTGGGCCTGCGCAACAAAAAATTAGCTACTGGTTCTGCTGACGTGGTACGAAATGGCTGAATCCTACCACTGCTCCCAACCCTGTGGCCCAATATCACTCCCAGATATTCACATCCTGTTACCTCAAGAAAAAAAATAGAGACATCAACTGTGTCTGAAGGTCATTTCCACCCCTTCACAGTCTCCCTGGTCTTTTAGTTGGTATAGCACCTGAAATCCAAGATAACTACTGCAGTTTAAGGCCAAGGTCACAACTTTCTAGATGCAAGAATATAGCTGAGAGGTGAGAAGAAGAGATTAGCAATAGGTTGCTGGTCTTTCTTTTCATGTAATGGCATATCCTTTATGCTTTTAAACATACTTTTCTCCTTCTCGTCACTATCTTAATCAAATTTGTTTCTTTCTTTCATTTAGGGGTATTATAGGGGCTACCTAATCTAGCCAGATTATTTTGATAACTGAAGCAGAAATCTCACTTATGTCTTTCCCATTCCCCAGTTTTGAACACATACACACGTGCATGCACTAATGATATATTAAATAACTAAAAATGTGCTGCCCTTTTATGATTTCCAAAATCAATTACTTGAGGCAACTGTCTTACTCTCATGGCTCACTGGATGTATATTCTTCAGTGTTGTAGTTTTCACTTATTTTTTTTCCTTTCTTTTTTCCCTTTTTTAATATAGGTAGTCACTGCAGGAGAGATAAAATCAACCAGACCTTGTTTATGCATAAGCCCCGTATCATGAAAAGACAGCTGTAGTCAAGTTAAAGATAAAATGTGTAACCACCTAAGGATCTGTGCTTCTCCTTTTACATATTGTTGTTACTGTTGTCAAAAGTATACCTTTGCAGCATAGCCCAGTAAGTTTATTGTAACCCAAAATCCCCCAAACAGTTTTGAAGCTTAAAGATCAAACTTTTCTGCAGATTACTTTCTGTTTCATCCAATGCACAATTATTGGAAAGCTAGACCTTTCTGCTTGCTGTATTTTCTGCCCGTATGACAGAATTAGATCAGTAACGATGCTCGGCAAAGACGCTATTTTCCCAAGGCTCAGGACTTGGTTTGTAGAATATGCACAGCGAGATACAAGAAGGAAAACAAATGAAGGCAGTATAGACCATCATAATTACCTATTGGTCATGCAGTTCATAAAGGAGTCATTGAAAATTGACATTAGTCAACTGTTAAGTACATGTAGTGTGATAAAAAGACCATTAAAATAAGAAACTTGTCTCTCAAGCAGATATATTTACTTTGTCATATTTGATGACAGAACTCATCTCATCACCTCCATAGATATTCTATGTCCGAGTGCAAGAGATACACAATCTTTCTCTGGAAAATAAATCATTGTCCATCAAGGAATGTCTTCCTATATCAGCCAATACAATCTGTTCCCTGTAGATGCCCAGCCAAAGCCCAGCATCTCCTTTTCAGCTCTTTATCCATCTAGCATATGCAATTCCTCCTTGAACCAGTAATTTATCACTCAGGTAAATGATAAGGATAGGCAGTAACTAATAAAAGAGCATAAAAGTCAAAAAGGAGTTGCAGCAACTTAGCAGCAATGGTCACCCGGTAGGCAATAGTATGTGGCTGATGGGAAGCCAACAGCATTAAAAGTAGCGATGTCTCAGATTTCATCTTTACCAATTTCAGATTGTTTCATGGCTGTATTAGAATTAGGCCACTAATGATGCTCGGCATGCTAACAAATTAGCTATTGATCAGATGCCATTACATATGGCATTAGCCTATCTGACAAGCTCCTGGGAAAAAAAAAGAATAACAAAGTGGTTTTCCTAATGAAAGATGATTTGTGGAGAATTATGTTTACACAGCTGGAATTTAGCTTACATGGCCTAGATAATGTCACAGATAAGAGTGAAATCAGTTGATTTAAGGGAGAAAGCAAAAAACTATATAGAGGACCAAATAGTATTATCATTTAAGCAGCATAGAAAAAGAAATACAGAAATAGATGGATGAGTTAATAGGAAAATGTTACACCAATTAACTAGGATATTATTTATTAGATGCATTCACTAGTTGCAGAAATTGTTTGTTGCATGATGCGTAACCAGTGTAACTATAGAATTGCCTGGCCATGCATAGCTCCAGTTAAATTGTAATTTAATTCAGACCCCACTGAACTATTCAGATGTGTCTTTGAGAATGTGCTCACCTCACAAAATCTAATAGCAATATGCAACTAGAATTCCTTAAATAGAACTAAATAGGACCCTATTTTGACCTATTTTTCCTTACCTTAAATTGCAGAGAATATGTACATCACTTTCATCGAGTTTACTAGCTATCAAAAGTCAAGGAATTATTTATACACTAGTCTAGCTACACTTAGTCATTATTACTGATCTGGAAGTGTTTGAGATCACTGGGAAGGTCCTAAAATATCTCTTAAGAACAGTTGAATGCCATCTAGAAGCTTCTCAAAAGTGATTTTCTCTGTAGTGGTAGAAATTCTGAAATAGTCTCCTTACTGAAATTCAGGAGGTATGTACTGTAAGGGTGGAGATTTGTTCTCTGAGCTTGTGGATTAGTTTCTAAACATTTTGTTACCAGGCTAGGTAACATCTTCAGGGGAATTTAGGGGATGACAATATCAGTATTCTTCTGCTTATAAGGGCTTTGTGTGGTCAGTAGGTCTTGTGATGGTGAGGTCACATCAGGTCAGGGTCTTGTGATGGGTCAGGTGTGGGTTGTGTCAAGCGAGGATCTAGTGGTGAGGAGTCTTGTGATAGGTAGGTTACATCAGGTGATGGTTGTTGGGACGTGAAGTGTTGGTTGGAGGTGTTGGTTGAGGGTCAGTGCTATCTCTGGTTGGCTGTGTGGTTGATTTGAATTCTGAGGGGTTCATAGGCTGATTGTAGGTTGATGTGTCCATTGATGGAATTGCTTATGGAGTGCCAATCTTTGATAAATTCATTAATTTGGTGGGTGGTAGCATGGGTAGAGAACAAGAATTTGAGATTGTGGTATTTGACTGCCAGCTAGTGTTCCTGGATCCTGGTTTTCAATTGATGTGATGTTTGTCCCATGTAGAAATGGTTACAATTGTTTTGTAAATTACATTGTTTCTTTCAGCCTTCTATATTTTGTCTTTGGTTCTGGTTAATCTGGGCAGAGTGTGGCTGTGGGTTGGTGGGCTATTGCTATTCTTAGAGGTTGGAGAATTCACCCCTTTTGTGTATGATAGAGTTAGCTTTTGCATGGTGGTTGGCTGTGTGGTGCATTGTAGCTTGGGTGCTGTGTGTTGGAATACAAAGTTTTTCAAATAGCCATTGTGGAGAAAGCTGTCAAGCAGCCATTTCTCTTCCACTTTTCTTAGTGTTGTGGTGCTACACCATGTCTCGGCCCTTCTGAAGAAGATCTTAACACAGCTTCTTTTTGTGGGGTGTTGTGGTTGCTTGCGAAGCTGAAGTTCTAGTCCACGTGAGTGGATTGGTAGTAGATGCGGGTTCTAGTATCTACTATAATCTACAATATTTTAGGCAACTCTTCAGCCACACCTTCTAATAGTCTTACCAGGAGATGTGAAGTTTTAATTTCTTTCTCCCATTTGCTTTACTCAAGTATGTTTTAAAGTGTTGTTGTACTATGTATATTATTAGTGTTTTATTATAAGCTATTTCAAGGTTCTTTAGCATGGAAAGCAGCATTTAAGCAAATTAAATAAATGTTTTTAATGAGAACAAATCACAGTGGATTGTAGCTTGACTAAAACCTTTCTTTTTGTTACTAAAAAATAAAAATGTGTTGTAATATCACAGGATACATTTCTAACATGTGTTTGCTTTAAGTACTTACTCAATTGATCATTATTATCACAAGTAAGTAATGGCTGCAATCTGTCTATTAAAAGATTATTATCATTACATTCTATTTAAACTAACTGATGTAAGCATTGAATGCTAATCAGCATTGCAATGACTGCTAAATTTGATATAAGTGCAGAAATATAGCTTGTTTTGTCAAGAATCTATAGTCCTAGTTTATTCCCAGTAACAAAACCTAATAACTAAATGCTGAAATTAAGTGCTTTACAAAAAAAACCCCACTTCAAATGAAAATGTCATTTCTAGCAGATCTTTTAAATTCTCCTCCTAAGCTTGACCTAATTATCAGGATATTTTTTCTCTCATTAACAGCTGTCTTCCCAAAGAAAATATATTTAAGTAACTTTATAGCAGGCCTCCCAAAATAACATAATAGAAAATGCAGAAAGAAAACATGGCTAATGACTTTCAGTTCTACCCTGAACATAGTCCAATGATTTTTTTTTCTAACTGAGAAATAATGATGAAGAACAGATTTTTCATCAACAACTTAACTTATCAAAACAAATATGTGAGCAGCCCACAGCCATAAACTTAACTTACGGGATTTTTTTTTTTTAAAGAAACTAGTGAGGGCTGACTCAAAATGCAGAGATAGTCTTGCAGAAATCACGGTAAAGGTAAGGCTGAACATCTGAATCTATATACAAATATTTATTACATTGCCCATTGATCTTTCCATAGAATACTTATCCAATAGTGGAGATCATAAAGGAAGAATAAAACATAAATCAGTTTACTTTTGAGTGCCCTTGTCAGAAGGAACAATTTTGGTGCTCCTGAAAAGCAGGAATCTAATCTGAGCAAGGATCTGTGAACTAACCTTTATAACTTTAACAAAAATAATCCAAATATAAAAAATAAAAATAAAATAAAATAAAAACAGGATCGCCAACATGATCGCCAATGTCCGATAACGGATATGGCACAAGAAGAAGAAAAAGAATCCAAATATATGGGCAAAGGAAAATTCTAACATCTAGGGAAATTCTAAGGAAATCCTCACTCCTATATCCTAGCAAAATGTCAGAGACCATGTTTGGGAAGGCAAAAGCAGGAAGGAAACATCCAGAGATTAACTGATCAAAAGCAGGCAAGGTATAAGATAGACAGTATGCAGAGGGATCCTACCACCTCTTAAGATTTCTAAATTGTAAGATGATGAAGAATAAGTCAACAAGTTTCATTTTTAGTGTTGTATACATTGAAAAAGTTAAACATGCTGCTATTATAGATTAGGAAAAAGTTGAAGTTAAAGTGCATGTGGTTCAGGGGATTTTAAGGCCAATCTACTTAAAGCAAATAAAAAGTGTTTGGTAAAGGTGTTATTATGGTCAGGAAATTATTTTCATTTAAAGCTATATTGAAACTACATTCTGCCAAGTTGCCTACTGAAGTTTGAAATGCCAAAAACCTCATTTGATCATATTCCATCAGCAATATATTTTACAACTCACTCCAATGAGGAACAAAACAACTATAAACCAATAATAACTATAAACCTATCAAAAATAGAACCATAAAAGACAGACTAGGAATACAAATTAAAATAGGCAAGAAAATGGCAAAATAACAACTGTTCTCTTGAGATGAGTTCAAATCACCAGGTCCTGATGGATTACATCCCAAAATTCTGAAGGAGCTGACAGACGTGATCTCAGAACCACTGAACCATCTCTTCCAAAGATCCTGGAGCATCAGGAAACTGGAAAAAAAGCTGATGTGGTTCATTTTTTAAAAAAAGGGGGAAACAAACAGATCCAGGAAACTATAGACCAATCAGCCTGACATCATTACCTAAGAAGATTATTATTATTATTATTTATTAAATTTATATCCTGCCCTTCTCCTTGCGGACTCAGGGCGGCTGACAATCAATTAAAAATACATAAATAACAATTACAGAGTTAAAATTAATTAAGAAGAAATATTTAAATATAGTCTAATTAAAATATGATTAAAA
>NW_015390137.1:66403-67912 GCF_001527695.2 Protobothrops mucrosquamatus
CTCCCAAAACCCGATATGGTCCTCTGCTCCTGCCATATCTGCCCCTCCCACTGACCGTACTAATCACACCACCCTCTATTAATCCCCCAGTCTCCTCCCTCACCACTCCGCGCCCCCCAGACTGGACTGGCCTGGAAAAGATAAGCAACCAATCTGTGAACACATAGAGATAAGCAAGGTTATAACCAGAAGCCAACATGAACATGTGTTTGTCAAAAACAGATCATGCCAAACAAATCTTATCTCATTCTTTGACAAAGTGATTAAATTAGTGGACCAGTGAAATGCTGTGGACATAGTATACTTGGATTTCAATAAGGCATTTGACAAAGTAGATCACAACCTACTCTTTTGTAAGCTAGAAAAATGTGGGATAGATAGATAAATTTGCAAATGGCTGACAAACCGCACTCAATGTGTAGTCCTTAATGGAACTACATCTACATGTATGGAAGTAAGCAGTGGGGCACCCAAGGTTCTGTTTTCTTGAGCACAGGTTCTTCTCAGGGCTGCGTCCTAAGTCCGTTGCTGTTCACCTTGTCGACCCTTGTTGTGCTAGGTTTGCCACCAACCATATTGTGAAGTTCGCAGATGATACAACAGTAGTGGGCCTTATTCATGATGACAATGAGGGTGCTTACCGCAAGGAGATTGAGAGTTTGGTGAACTGGTGTAAGGAAAACAGCCTAGTTTTAAATACTGGAAAAACCAAAAAGAACAGAAATGGCAGGCACAGCCACACTTCTCTGTGCATTAATGATTCACCTGTGGAGATGGTTACTAGCATCAAATTCCTGGGTGTGCAGTTAACAAGTAGGCTGACTTGGTCGCTCAACAGGGAGACACTGGTGAAGCGGGCACAGCAGCGCCTGCATTTTCTGTGTCACATGAGAAAAGCACATCTTCCTTCCCCTATCCTTACTACTTTCTACAGAGGGACGATCGAGAGCATCCTGTCATACAGCATCACAGTCTGGTTTAGAAGCATCTCTGCTTCAGACAGGAAGGCAGTGCAGAGAGTGGTGAGGATGGCTGAAAAGATTATTGGCAGTTTCCTCCCTTCCATCCAGGACATAGCACATCAGTGTTGCTTGAGCAGGGTTTGGAAGATTGTCTGGGACACTACACATCTTCTTCACGACCTGTTTTCCTTGTTACCTTCTGGGAGGAGGCTCTGTGGTATCTGAAGCAAAACATCCAAATTCAGTCACAGTTTTGTTCCATACAGTATTAAACTTGTGAACTTTAAAGCTTCCTTTTCCATTATGTATTCAAGATGGACAGTGATTAATATTATATATTACTTATATGCAGGGCTTTTTTTCTCAGCGAAAAGGTGGCGGAACTCAAACCTGGCCACGCCCCCATCAAACCCTAGGACCGCCCCTTTAGAGAAAAGATGCAAGTAAAATTTGGGAGGGGCTATTTCCGGTTTGGGAGGGGCTATTTCCGGTGCGGCCGGCCCGGAAAAAGGTGCCGGAACGCCGTTCCGCCGCGTTCCGGCAGAAA
>NW_015390137.1:69042-72537 GCF_001527695.2 Protobothrops mucrosquamatus
TTCTCAGCGAAAAGGTGGCGGAACTCAAACCTGGCCACGCCCCCATCAAACCCTAGGACCGCCCCTTTAGAGAAAAGATGCAAGTAAAATTTGGGAGGGGCTATTTCCGGTTTGGGAGGGGCTATTTCCGGTGCGGCCGGCCCGGAAAAAGGTGCCGGAACGCCGTTCCGCCGCGTTCCGGCAGAAAAAAAGCCCTGCTTATATGTAAGGGTGTAGGTGGGATTCAAATATGTGAACAACCGGTTCTCTGTCTGGATGCCACTTCTGGAAGTCCATTCTGGGCCTGGGCAACAAAAAATTAGTACCGGTTCTGCCGAAGTGGTGCGAACTGGCTAAATCCTACCACTGGGTCTAGGTCTATACATATGTTGTATGTAGTATGTTTAAATGTGTGTTATGTATGTGTACACTTTGAGATCAAACAACTGTTTCATTTTTAATGTGTACCGTTGTGCCCACAATAGAAAAATGACAATAAAGATTATCTGATCTAATCTACAATACAATACAACACAACACAACACAATACAATACAATACAAATGGCATGTCACAAGATAAGTGACATTTACCATATATACTATAAATTGATTGTTTGGTACCTATTATTGAAAAATAAATAGAATACTAAAAAAAAACCTAGCATCCAAGCCACTAAATAAATGAAAGGCAATCATAGTAGAAATTGATATTCAGCTCATTTGTGTATTGCAATCAAAACATTTAAGCCAAAGCAAATTCAAATTTTAAAACAATACAAATTAATTTGAATTCTAATTTTTGATTACTGAAAGCTACCATATGTTTTTTTGCATGTGCTCAGTCAGCAGACCTTTGAATCATATAATGAAGCAACTCCCTGGCTTGCTGGAGATGGGAACCAGAAAGCCAACAGTGCCAAGCATAGAATTGTCAAAAAGAAAAACTTCTTCACCCTGTGCACAGCTGAGTTAAAGAGTTTGCTTCTACAAGAGTGATGGCTGTCAATCTAGAAGGCTTTAAAGGGTAATTAGACAAATGTTCATAGAATAGGGATAGAGAACCAGTTTGGTGTAGTGGTGAAGGTGCTGGCCTAGAAACCAGGAGACTGTCAGTTCTAGAGCCACCTTAGGCATGAAAGCCAATTACATTACTTTGGGCCAGCCATTCTCTCTTAGCGTAACTTACCTCAGAAAATTGTTGTAAATAAAATAGAAGGAGAAAGGAGTATTAGATATGTTTGCCACCTTGAATTTCTTATAGAGTAATAAAGGTGGGATAATGATCAAATAAATTCAATAATCAATCAATCAACCATAGGCACTAAGCGATATAGCTTCCATATTAAAGCTAGTGTACAGAGTGAGTGGGAAAGTGCTAGTATACTCATGACTTTGTACACATCCAGTTAGCACAGAAACAGAACATGGGACTAAACAGAATTTTGATATCGCCCATCAAGGCTTTTATTTTCACCCAGCTTTTTTATGTTGGTGAATATCAGCATTTATGTTGCCATAGCAATGACTACTTTAAATTTAGATTCTAAAATCTAAATCGTAATATTTGATACTAACCAAGGAGCTCAGATCTGCTATTCTTTGTTTTCTGCCTTGTGTTTCTCTTAAATGATATTCTGTTTAGACATTACCAATACTTTCATTTTCTCCCAGAAAATAGATGGCCAACTAAAATAAAGAAAGGCTAGTGAATATATTAAGAACAAAGATAACTAAGATTTTGTTATTATTGTGCTTACTATTCATATGCTGAATGGGTGAATCAGACGTATTTTCTTCCTTGGTTAATTAGACTGAAGGGAATTTCCCAGAGAATGATCAATATTTATTAATGATATATCTCAATCGACCTTGTAAGTAAACTCATAAAGTTTGGCTAATCCAAAATCTAGTGAGGACAAAAATCTATCTGTAAACACCACCACTCTGCTAATAGTTCAAGGCAATTAGAGGAAGGTAACATTATTTTATTGTATTATTTTAATAAACCATCTCAAATAATAGTAATAGTTATAATTAGCATATACTTATAACTTTGGGACACAGATCTAAATCTAATCAAGCAGTCAAGACTTCCCTAACATTTCTTTTTAGTGCTTTGGATGTAAATTTTGTTATTTGTATTATCATTAAAAAAAATCAGTGTTTTTCAGTTTATAACATGTGTGGACTTCAAGAATTCTCCAGCTGGCATGTTGCCTGGGAAAGTCTAGGTCTTACATCTTAAAGTTGCAAAGGTTGGGAAACATTGTTCCAGATTACTGCAATTCTTAGAATCCCTGAGAATCACGATCAACGGTGAAAGATGCTAGGAATTGTATTTCAACAACACATGGCCTACCACAGGATACCCGGAACTTATCTGAGCTACAAACCATGAAGTTCTGAATCCTTTTGAATTTGGACTCAGGTCTTATTGTTGGCCTTATTCAGGCACACAGGTATTTTTAGTTTGTCTCAGACTATCTGAACACTAAATTATCACAAAATAGACAAAGATTGTATTGGACTTTTTTGCAATTATTCTCTTCATTGAATTATCTACTATCTACTGTAGGCCCCGTTGCTTCCTTTGTTATATTTGGATTGCTTGCTTCCTAAATGTAAATACTGCTTGCTGTTTTACAAAATCTCTGCCAGAATTAATCTGTCATTTCATTCAATTCCACCAAGAAATAAAATAAACTCCTTTTTAAAAAAAAAAAAAAAGGAGAAAGATATTTAAAAGCATCTGGAAGAAAATTGCTATACTAATATCTTCAATGTATTAATTGCCTAATTTGGAAAGGGGGAATTCCTGAACCAATTCTAATTATATTCAAAAATATAGGTCAGTTTGTTGATTTTTAACAATAATGAACAATAATGAACAATAATGAACAATAATAAAAATCAACAAACTGACCTATATTTTTGATTTAGATTTCTGAACTGACCTATATTTTTGATTTAGATTTCTGAACCTATATTTTTGATTTAGATTTCTGAACTGAGTCCTGAATAAAGCAGGGATTTCCAAATTGATCAAGATGCAAATTGATATTTCTTTTAGCTACTAAGTCTTACATTTGATATGTCCCCTTCTCTCTGGGTCAGGGGACAAAGCCTCTGAAACAGGGGGACAAAGAGCAGAAAGGAAACAGAGGAGATCCACATGGCCCGCTCCACTAGATGATCCCCTCCATGCCCACCTGGCCTGAGTCTGCATGTCTGATTTTATACACTCCAGTATTTGTCTGTTTGCCATCTTTGCTGACCAAGGAATGCACAGGAGCTGTAGGAGATGACTAGGCTGAGCCCGAGGGAGGAGTCAAAGGCATCATCAGTCATGAGTCCCTTTGACCTCACAAGAGATCTAAATCCAGCCCACCTTGAATTCTTTTGACTCTTATCTACTACCAATTTGCTTTGGTCATTAATGATTCAGATTCTTGTAGAGAGCTTAAGCTTGCAATAAATCTTTATACCCATTGGAAATGCCTGGATCTTCTGATTTT
>NW_015390137.1:73069-75917 GCF_001527695.2 Protobothrops mucrosquamatus
CCGAGGGAGGAGTCAAAGGCATCATCAGTCATGAGTCCCTTTGACCTCACAAGAGATCTAAATCCAGCCCACCTTGAATTCTTTTGACTCTTATCTACTACCAATTTGCTTTGGTCATTAATGATTCAGATTCTTGTAGAGAGCTTAAGCTTGCAATAAATCTTTATACCCATTGGAAATGCCTGGATCTTCTGATTTTTCTGGCGCTTGACAGGAGCCTTCTCCAACATCACCATTTGAATGTATCCAATTTTTTTTTCTATCTAGTTTTTTCATGGTCCAACTTTTGCAACGATAAGTAGCAATGGGAAACAATAGTAATTTGTAAGTGCACCTTACAAATGCCATATTATGTCATCCTTTTACTTTATGCATTGCTTGGTATTTAATATTTAGCATCATGGTACAGATAATTAATTGAATTCCAGGAAGAATTCCCTACTGGTATATTAGAACCCTAGAAAACGTATTATTTAAAACAATAAAAAAGAAAAAAAAACAACAGACCCATTCATTCTTAACAAAAGTGGAACACGCCATAAGCAATGAAAATTTTTTGATGTGATTTAACAGTATGCCAGCAAAGAGCACAACTGTAAATTATTTTTGCAACATGTTCTCAGAGTCCCAAATTACCTTTTTATAGTCTGCAGTCCTAACAGTGGTCTCTGCAAAAAAAAAGTAATAATCATTATTTGGATTTAGTTACCCATTTGAGGTTTATTCAATAGTAATAGAGAGAATTTTTTTTTATTTTTATCCACAAATAAATAATAATAATAAACATATTCCAAGGAAAGTTGAAAGCACAGCTCACAATGTATGTTTTAATAGTGATAAGCAAATCCATTTCTACCTAACTAGGACTTATTGAAAATATCAGTAAGATTTACATGCCTTTTTATGGTTATGCTTTTGAAGAATAAAGGAGAATATTTGTAGCTCAGGATTGAAATGAAGGGTCTTTGGGGCTCTCTGAGCCTGATTGATTCCTTGTAGATGTTTCATTACCCAAACTAGGTAACATTATCAGTGCTGGAGTGCTGGAATGCATCATCAGTGCTAGCTCTGATGATGCTCTCTAGTTTGGGTAGTGAAATATCTGCAAGAAGACAATCAAGCTCAGCAAGCACTAAGGATCCCTTCCCTTTTGAAGAAAGAATGAAATATGTTATATTATATAGAGAAGAATTATGAGATCAATTTTATTTCCTTGTAGTAAAATGCAAATGTATGGGTCTCAAATGGAGATTCCATCACATAAAAGTGGAAGGGAACAATTCAAAGGTAAGGCAGAATAACAGAGTTGTTATGGTTCCGGCTAATGAAACACTTCAAAGAACTTCCAGGCATTGATTTTCCTAAAAGTAATTTATTGTTACAAAATGTTGGCACAGACATAACGAAGTTGATGCTAAGATCTGAAATTCTCTTCCCCTGAGCAATTAATTCACCAGCATGTTCCCTCCCTAAATTTGCTGTCATATATCACGTTCTCCTATCAGGTGGAAGAGCAGAGGTTCACTTCCGTTCTCTTCCCACCCGCAGTCCTATCTTTCTCCTCCCCCCCCCACCATCATCTGAATTAACTCTAAAAATACCAGACAGTTCTGCTTATTTTGTCAAAGCAAGAATATTCCCAAATCATTACCTTAAGGTATCTGAATGACCACTTGCAAGAATCTTGCCAACTCAATGGTGTACTGTCCCATTAATTCTGCCATCTTTTTTAAACCTGACACATAATAATACAGTACATGTGCTTAAAAACTGATCCCCAAACAAGATAAGAAGAGGGAACTGGGGATAACTCATTTCTTCTTTATCAACTGTCAGTAAAGTCCAAATCTCTGGTCATTTCATTCATCTGCAAGGCTCCACAAAGTCCAAATCTCAATTCTAAATCTCACGGCAAGAGTGGGAGCAAATGACATGGATTATCCAAGAGGACAAGAAACAGCAGAAATGTCCAGATCAATATTTCATAAGCAGCAGAATCAAAGTCCTGCCAAGTATCTAAATAGGAGGAAAGAAATTAGACTTGTGCAGAGATTGCTTGACATGCTACATGGGCTAGATATAATTTGGGCGCTAAAAATAGCTTGTCATTCCCAGGTCATCTAGATGACTTAGTCCTGACTTTCCCAGTCTAAAACATGATTAGTGGGGGGGGGGGAAATCAAGAAATATATCATGTTGTATATCATAAAAATCCAGCCGTATTGCTATTTTGTTTTGAAGCTGAGAAAGTAATTGGGAAGTAATCATTCTAGTGCAGGCCTGAAAGCTCCTCTTGCTCCTGGTAAAGTAATCCTCTGTACAAAAAACCCTCAAGTCCAAGATGAAAGAAGCCCCTTCCCCTTTTCTTCCCCCACCATCACACATGCACATATTTCAGCCTGAATGTATAACTCCTATTCCAGATCCTTAGGGAGAGGTAAAACTAGTTGAGAATTTGCAAGAGGTGGCAAAAGAGGGAGGGAATCTGATTCCTTTCTGAAAGTCAACATTGAGATTCTCACTTTAGGAACAGCTATGCTTTTTTTTTTTTCTTAAACTGCACCCAACCTTTAATCTAAATTTCTCCAGGCTTATTATGAACAGTGCTCTATTTTTTATTTTGATCTTTTGACTGTAGTAAAACACTTGTTCCAATGTCTTCATCAGATTCCCAAAATTTGCTTGTTTATTTATTAAACTTACATGCTACCCATCTCACTTAGAAGTGACTCTAGGCAGTTTACAATCATAAAAATAAGATTAAAACCTTAAAACAATACATATTAAAACTACAATTGGTTTAAAATTGACATGGTGGGAAGGAAGGGAGCAAGATGCACACACAGGG
>NW_015390137.1:76520-80545 GCF_001527695.2 Protobothrops mucrosquamatus
TTCCAATGTCTTCATCAGATTCCCAAAATTTGCTTGTTTATTTATTAAACTTACATGCTACCCATCTCACTTAGAAGTGACTCTAGGCAGTTTACAATCATAAAAATAAGATTAAAACCTTAAAACAATACATATTAAAACTACAATTGGTTTAAAATTGACATGGTGGGAAGGAAGGGAGCAAGATGCACACACAGGGAGGTTATATCTTAGTCCAGTGATGGCGAACCTTTTAGAGACCGAATGCCCAAACCATAAAACCCACTTATTTATTGCAAAGTGCCAGGGCCGCATCAGCATTATGGTGCCCTCAGGGCAGGCATGGGGGTGTGGCCCACTGGGTGGGCATGGCTGCGGTGATCACACAGCATACTGGGTGGCCATGGTTGGGGTGGGCATGGCCACCTCGATGTTGCTCACAGGGGATGCCTGTGGGGGCTGGCCAGAGTTGGGGGAGATCCAGGGGGTCTCTGGTTGGTACGGTGGTGGGCAGGAGGCCCAGCATAGATGGGGGAATGCACGCAATCCTAGCTGGGACTGGGGGGCCATGGTGTTGATGGGGATCTGGCTTTCCCTGCTCAGGGTGGCCTTTGGCTTGCTGGGTGTGGGCGTAAACTACCACTTCTACTCAAGCTTGCTAGCTGACCACTTCATCTCCTTTGTGCTGGGTGGGGCTGCTGCTCTGGGTGGCGGTGGTGACCTAATGGATTTGTGCAAGCTGCTGGCAGCGGCAGCGCATGTGCCCACAGAGAGGGCTCTGAGTGCTGCTTCTGGCACACATGCCATAGGTTCACCACCACTGTCTTAGTCCATTAACCACTTTTAACAATGACACTCCTCCATTTGGGCCCCAGGCCAGTTGGCAGATCCAGATCTTCAAGCCCTTTCAGAAGACCAAAAGGGTGACTACAGGTCTCACCTTGTTTCTAGTAACCCTATGGAATGATAGGTTGAGTGAAACCTGTCCTCGTCCTGCCCAGCCTTTATTGTTCAGCCAACTCTCTATTTTGCTCAGTTAGTTCTTAGGAGTCCAATGAGACCAAGGACTGTGATTGGGATAAATAATGATGATATGATCATGCAGAACAATCTGAATTTAGGACAGATAGTCATTGAAGTCAATACTTTTCCTGTCTGTCCTTCTCATCAAAGTATTTTATACAAGCAGCAGCCAAACCTTTCAAAGTATATTTCTCCCTGTGGAGTAGCTACTGCAACAGCACCATTTACAACACAATATAATTCCAAAATGACAAAATAGAGTTGGTGCTTTTCAAAAAATTTTGAACTGAGCAGTCCAAAATTATGCTGTTTTATGGAGATTGGACTTCATCCCAAATCCAGCAAATTTGGAGTTTTATTCAGAGCATCAGACAGAACCACAATTATATTGGTAGCAATTAATAGGCTTTGTTTCTGGTAATAACAAAGCACTTACCAGTAGATCAATGGTTCCCCTTTCCCAACATCTTTACACAGACCTTCCTTGCCATTGAAAGTTTAGAGGACTGTAGGTCTGCCTGATGAATAGGCAGAGAGATTGATTTATATTCATGTCACATAGCTGCAGCACTTTTTAAACTCAGAGAATATTACATTTACACAAGAATGTTTGCATTGTGAATAATAATGCAGGAACTTAAGAGGATATGCAACATTATAGTATAACTACATTATCTCTTTTTTTTTACTCCATGGATCACCTTCACTACTAGTTAAAACCTATTTTGTTAGGGGGGTTTTCATGAATAAAAGTTGCATGTAATAAGAGCTCAGTGTTAAAAGAGAACACTTTTAATGGCAGCCTACCTCTGTGCTTCTCAGCTTTTTCATTATTGCAAGTAAGAATCTTGAACAGGAAAGTCATATTTAATATTAGTATTTAATATTGTATAAAACATTCAAAGGCGCATATAGCAAAACACTAAAGCAGCTTTGTCCTTTGGAATGCCAGCATAGCTGCTTCAAGGGCTTTCTCAGATTGTGTGACTCTGCCTGTGAAGATAACACTTCTGAGTGGCGTCTCAAGGAAATGAAGTCACAGTCCAAGCAGACATACGTTATGGAGATGACCTTTGAAAGCCAGTGAAATGGCTGGTTCTTACAATCCTCTAGCTCAAAAATTAATGTTACGCAATTTCCACCAGAACTGAGAGAATCACTATTGACCTTGTAGCAATTGAGTAGCTAAGTCATTTTATTGGGTTTTTACACTAGGATCTGTGACCCTTCAAACTTTGTTGAATGGCATATCCAGTAAGCCCTAATCAACAGCGCCAAAAGTGAAAAATTATGAGAACTGCAGTCCAACAACATAATAAAATCAAACCTGAAAGATAAGCGCTACTAGTTCAAAATTCTAACTGGCCACTATAGAACAAAGAAAAGCATTAAGAGAATGCCACCTTAATGGCACCTTGCTGGATTGCTGTCTATTGGCTATCTGGATTTTGGCAGCCTAGACATGGTGCTCCACTGAAGTAGCCTATTCTTCCCCAGGTGCACCACAGGGATTTCCTGGTAAGTTGTTCTCTCCTAAAAATGTTGCACCTAATTTTGGTTAACAGATTAGTTTAGCCACCTCCTTAAATCTTACAGTCTACAGTGGTAGAGTGTATAAGTACATGTGATCTGAATGTGACCTGCAAAAATCTGAAGTCAACATATACAAACTTGATCTCTCAAGTTATAGTTGCATCAAAGCAGAGCTTATGGCTTTTGAAATACCACCTTTGTTGTAATCCAGAGAAAAGATTGAAACATATTTAACTCCAAACTCTCAATCTGAAGTTAATGAGTTTTAGAGCTTTTCTGCACTGCAGCTTTCAGGTGAAATGAAGCAAATTTTAAAAAATTGGCTTCTGATTGTTTGCCTTTTTCTCCTTTTTGATGCAGGCTCCAAATTTATGAATACCCTTACTTCTATTCCCCTCCNCACTTTCTTTGATTATATATTTCTATACCTTCCTGGACAGACACTCTGAAGAATCTGTTACAGATCAGACAATGAGAATGACAAAATCTATGACAGCAGTTCCATTCTATTCAGCAAGCTTCATACATCATGAATATGTCTATGCATCTCTGTATTATTTTCAAAACTCTTTCTGACTGCTTTGCTTAGGGCCACTTGCACCACTTGCTCTTAATCACAATAAGCTGGTTAAATGAAGGTGGCAGCCTCCTTTTTCAGCCATGCGTTCATCTTTACTCCAACCCATGAATAAGGTGTCCATGTCAACGCTGCAAATACTGTATATTCTTGCTTTGAACTGTCTGGTATTTTTATAGTTAAACCAGGCAACAGGGAAAAAGGGAGGAGAATAAGGATAGCCCGGGAAAAAGAAACCGGAAGTAAATCACATCTTCCAAGTTGATTGGAAGATGTGAACCATGACCCCAAAATAAGGGGGGGGGAATGCTTAGAATGTATATGCGTAATGGAAGAGAAGCCAGACCTAAGCATTTCCACCATGCTGTCTCTGTAACATTAATAAATGCTTTTAGGAAAAAATATGCCTGAAAGTCCTTTTAAGTGTTTCGTTAATCAGACACATGACAGTCCATTTGTCTAAAGCGTTACCAATGTTAAAATAATATTGACTCTTAAACCACATGAAGTCTAATAGACTTGGTTATTCATTGTTTTTTAAGAGAAGCCAGAATGATGAAGGGACCAGGAAAGAAGTAATACAGGCAGGTCAAATCCAGGGGCAGACTGGGGAGAGCAGATTTCAGATTTCTTCTAGCTGAAGAAGGGAAAAGTCAGTGGGAAAAATCCTATAATCTTTCACTGACATTCTCAAAAGAAAGGAATAGAAGAAGACGGGGTGGATTTCCATCAGTACGCTGATGATACTCAGCTGTACATATCCACCCCGGGCCACCCCAACGATGCCCTTGACGTGATGACCCGGTGTCTGGAGGCCGTGAGGGTCTGGATGGGGAGGAACAGACTCAGGCTCAACCCTTCCAAGACCGAGTGGCTGTGGCTACCGGCGCCTCGGCATAGTCAGCTGGTTCCA
>NW_015390138.1:0-38260 GCF_001527695.2 Protobothrops mucrosquamatus
CTTTTTCATGGTTTGCTTCGTGATATATATTTCATTGCCTTCTCATTGTACCTCAATAAATGTTATTTAAAGGGTGAGATTAAAATATATATATTGATCTCCAAACCAGAATCAGCCAAAGTGGAATGTCAAAGAATGGCGAGAATGGAACCATTCATTGTATTGTATCCATGGAGGATACAATAGAAAATGCTGCTGAAAAAGCTTGAGAAAAAAAGTGTAAAATCTCAGTTTAGTCACAATTTCGCAAAGCTTTGTATGAATCAGTGAGAGGGCAAACAGGTACATTCCCAGAGATTCGATGCAAAATGATTTCCAGGGCAGCTCTGCCCTCAGCTTAACAAAAAGTAATCATGACTAGGATCCAGTGGAACTAATGATATAAAACCAGCTCAAAATTTAAACTTATATGTGATACCTTCAATAGCTGAATAATAGGCAATAATGTTCCATATAATAGGGCTAATGATCTGAGAAAGAAGATGTTAGGCTTCTCTTGGTCTGGAGAGATTTCATCACTGCAAATGAGCATATTCCTTTCAGTAAAGTTTATATTTCAGCATTTAACAATCCAAAGTTTACCAGAGTCATTGAAAACTACAGCACTTTTTTTCCTCAATTTTTCAAGGATAACAAGCCAAGTAAAAGTGTAATTGCCATTCTTACAAAACTTGTTTTGTAAATTCCAAATCTAGGTTATAATGTACATGCCAGATTTATCAGAAGAACAGCACAACGGTTGGTGACAATGATGATGACCATGAAGTCAATGTCAATTCTTAATGACTACATTTTCTCTGGGACAATCTGTTTGCAACTTGGTTTTCCAACAGTGCACCCATCACCTCTGTAGCTGAGTCTATCCATTTTGCTGCTGGTCATAGCCTTCTTCTCTTTTCTTCTAGCTTTCCCATAATTATAGACTTCTTCAAAACCCTAGATATTTGCCTATTCTATTGCATCAGAAGTGTGATAATTTGACCCTCTCAATTGGACCTCACATAAGAATTCTAGGTTGATTTGCTAGTTTTCTTAGTTAACCATACTATTCTTGGTAATCTTCTATTATACCTTACTTCAAACACATTAATATTCTTTCTAGATTGCTTCTTCAAAGTACAACTTTTGCTTCCATAGATCATCAGAGGGAAAATTATCTGAATTGCTGACCTGATTCTTTTCTTTAAAGATATTGACACATCATAGCATATGAATATCTACACTGCTACTGTACCTAGTACTAATCTATAGTATATCATATTTCTTGACTGCTTGTTCCTTTACTGTTGATGAGTAATCCTAAAAGGTAGAAACTATCCACCACTTCCGTACCTTCATTGCCAGTTCTAAGCCTACTTGCTCTACACATTGTCATTCTTTACATTCAATTGTAGAACTATTTTTTCACAATGATCCTTGACTTTCATTAATAAAGCTTCCAGATCGTCTACATTTTCAGTTACCAGAGTAGTGTCATCAGCATAGAACAGGCAATTGGTATATCTTCTTCTAAATCAATTTTTCATGTTATATTAGGTATATAGGTAGAATAAATAAGGGACAGCATATAGCCTAGTCTCATTCCTTTGCCAACTTTGGGCCAGTCTGTTTTCACTGGATGGCCTTCATAATTTCAAATGATGATAAAACTACCTGGACTTACTTTTCTTTCCTCTTGTAAATGATGGCTGGAATCATCCATTCCAAATGACACACAACAGAAATTAACAGCAATGTGTTACCATGCATATCAAAAAATGAACGAGGAGAATGAAATTAATAACCTTCTAGGAGAGGGACGCCTATTCTAACAATACATGGTTGACATGAGTACTAAGATTGAAGGTGAGAGGCTGAGTTGCAAATGAATGAATCAAGCAACCTTGAGATCAACAACATACAGAGGCTGACTGATGCAATGAATGATGATGATAGTTTTAGAAACATCTGAAGGTACATCATCCTCTCTTCAACAAGTGTTGGTTGGCCAAGATATATGATGGAACTATGTCAAGATGCCATGATGTATATAAGAAAGCATGGCAATGCCTCATTTTTTATTACAGCGATATGCAATCCAAACTAGCCAGAAATAGAACAGCATCTTTTTTTGAATTAGCAGCCAAATAATTGGCTAGATTTAATTGCAAGAGTACTTAAATTCTGCACATTTGCTTTGACACACAAGGCTTATTTTCTGAGATAGGAGTCCCATGATTAGGAGAGAGAGCTTTCACTCTGTAGACCAGACTCTTCTTGATATATGAGGAAAGAATTCAGGGAATTTTAACCAATTGCTGTGGTGATTTTTACCACTTCCAGTTGGGAAAAGAGGAAGTGATGCTGATGTGGAGAATTCATACATTAAAAAGAAAATCCTATTTATGGAGAAGCTTCGTCAAATTTTAATTGAAGAGAAACATGTGACTGAGTCAGGCAGAAAGAAAATATTCTTATTGGATGTTGGAGAAGTCAAAGTTAGAAAAATCTAAATGATGAAACAGAATTAACTGAAGACATGGTTCTTCCAGCAAGAACTATGGAAGAATGCAGATTTCATCTGCATTTTGACAATTCTGCAGAACTGTTCTAAAAAAATTCTGTCTTGGTTACTGTCAATGAATGATGAGGAAAAAATCAGACCTGGGCATTTTACAGATTTGACTGTCCTAGTCCAGCCCATGGCAGCAAGGCAGCAAGTGATGGCAGCAAGGGGGTGGCAACCACAGGGGCAATGGTGACAGGGGGCAGTGCGGGGCAGCAACAGGGGCTGCAGGGGGGAGGGTGACAAGGAAATGGCAGCACAAGGCGCAGCAACAGTCCACAACAGTTCCAATTTCTCATGTGGTCCCCTGGAAAAATTAATTTCCCGCCCCTGCATTAGATACTTCCCTGTGATGATGAAAGAATATTGTTCCTTCAATGCTGTCAAGTCAAGGAGCTAATGCTAGTTATTCTAGCAGAATTCCCTGATTCGGTTGAACTTTCTGGATGGCCTTCACATAAACTGGAAAAGAAGATAGGATCTCCCATCAATTTAATGAAGAACTTGGGTCTTCCAAGGCTTGGCCATGGAACGTAGATAATTGTAGAAGAACACCACAAGAATCTCATTGTAGCAAAGATAAACCATTGGTGCATTCAAAAATGACATTGTCATAAATCCAAAAATTATCTTCAATTTATCAGAAAGTGAAGATGTCCCTCCTCAGCAAACACAGTTTCTAATGCTTTGCTCTCACTATACATAAAGCACAGGGAAAAACCACAGGGAATTTGCTGATTTTTCTGGAGAAACCAGTATTCCAGCATGGTCAGCTGTATGTTGCTTTAAGCCAGTGGTTCTCAACCTTTTTAATGCCGCGACCCCCAACCGGTCGTAAGTCGAGGACTAAACTGGTCGTAAGTTGAGGACTAAACCGGTCGTAAGTTGAGGACTAAACCGGTCGTAAGTTGAGGACTACCCAACCGGTCGTAAGTCGAGGACTTTCCCTGCCCGGGAGCGCCGCGCATGCGTGGTTCCGCCCCCTGTGCCGGCCGAGGCGTAGCTGGCAAGCATCAGAGACGGAGCAGGCCGACCACCAGCTGGCCCAGCCCAAGGGAGGTAAGGCACCCGCCAGAAAAGGGGGGAAAAAATGGCGGACAAAACAAATGGCGGACAGCCTTGCTTGGCAACCCCCATGAAATGGTCAATCGACCCCAAATGGGGTCCCGACCCACAGGTTGAGAACCACTGCTTTAAGCCAAAAGAAAGAAATCAAAGTGTTAATATATTCTTAAAGAATGGCAAACCAACCACAAAGGTTGTCAACAAAAGTGTCCTTTATTAAACAAAAAACATCTAAATTTGTCTTGCTATACATATTTCTAATAAAATTTTAATTTTAAAACCAAAACAATAGTAATCCGTCCATGGTCATTCTGATTCGCTGTTTAGGTAAGCAAATATCTCTAAAAAGATGACCCAGCAGGTCACAGGTTGTCTAGTAACTATGGACGCGTCTTAAATAGGCATCAAATACACATATTTGGCCTTTACAATAATAACAGCCTAAAAGGATCAGTAAAAAGCCAATTTATACTTTAGCTAATCCCACTTATCATCCTATTGGGTTATCGGCAAAGTACATAAATAATTTTGAATCGGCATGAATTTGTCAAAATATAATTATTTATAACATAGTAAATTACAACTCTGACATTCAAACTACAGAGAACGAATTCGTTTGTGAAAATGCACAACAAGCTATTTGTAGAACAATTTGATTTTCGTTTGTTTCCATAAGCAAGCAGAACTGGATTTTTTATAGTAGAAGCATTTTGCTATTATTTTTATATCTTTTGCTTTTCTAAATCTAACAGATTTAGATCTTTGATCTTTCTCTTTTTCTCTTTCTCTCTCTTTCTCTACTTTGATGAAGAATCTTGTAATGGCAATATATGGCCTAAGTGGATTGGCTAGAAGAGACACTACATTTTGGTCCACAACATCCCTCCTACATGCCTGCCAGGAAGCAGGCAGAACTAAATTAAAATTCAGTGTTTTTTGTATTTTTTTCTCCCGCCTACTCCCTGTTACAATCTGACCAACTAAGTTGTACACTCCAGGTTCTTCCATATGCCACAATTGCTCAGCAGTGACAAAACCTCATCCGATGAAGCATCACCAGCAAAGAAAGTGCATTTAAGTTCATTTCCTGCCATGGTGAACTCAAAATGAGTTACTTAAATGATGTTCTAGCAAAGTCAACATAGCAGTAATAACTAGCTGGTATATACAGCTTGAGGGAAGAGAAGAGAGCAAGGATTCAAGCAATTAGGCTGTATGTGGGAAATCGTGAATGGATGTAAAATTGTCCTGGGAGACAAACATCCTGATCTTAATTACATTTTTTTAAAAAAAAACCAACCAAAACCTTGGAAGTATGCCCCTCTGCTTTCTGCCAAAATATGCTTAGGGACTAGAACCTAAGAGATTCATTGGTTGGGCCTATGCTAATTATTGTGGATGAGGAAGACAGTCTTTTGATTTTGTTCTTCTAGCAACATAAAAAGCAATCATAGCTGTGTTGGTCCATAGAGAAAAGAGCTCCATAAAATCCATACAAATTTAGAGGTAGGCATTACCCAAAAAAATAAAAATAAAAATCCACCCACACAGTGAAGAATAGATTTTATGTCCAGAACAAAAGGATTTTATACACTCTAGAGAAGGATGCCATATTTTGAGATCTAATCTTTTTTTAAGCTCTAGGTAGGACTACACAATTAGAGTTAATTGATTTGAATCATTCTCTGGCATTGTACGTATAAGATCTGTGGTGTTTCTGTGTTTCTGCTATGCTCTGGTAATTTCTGCTTTCAGATCAGGGGAGAGTTCATGTAGTATTAAGTTCATGTAGTATTTGAATTATCTGAAGAAGACTAGAGAATTCTATAGAACTCTAAAACTGGCAAATACTACTCAACGTGCCCTAAAATATCTAGGCAGCCAACAATCTCATAGAAAATAAGTATATTTGGAGAGAGGAACTTCTGAGACAGTGAAGCTGGCTGCGCTACGAGAAGACCTGAGATCGCCCAAAGTGCTCCATATATTGAATCCTTGTGAGGAGACCTCAAAACAGTGGTCTCCAGTGGCCTTAGAGCTCTGGGAGATGAGAGAATATCTAGTTTACTCAATCCTTATTAGGTGCCTTTAAAGACAGTGGATTCACATACTTCCTTTTGTATTCATTTTCGGATATTGCTTGTTAACTGCTTTTCAGCTATTAGGGAACTTTGGATAGACAAATTTTACAGCACCAGGTGAGTTTCCTTCATTCCTTGGCGAAAGAACTTTTAACTGCAAGTTTAAGGGGGGAAAAATCTGGAATAAACAGCAAAAGGGTGATTAAAACTTTGATTTTAGGAACTTATAAATAGACTAAAGGTCCATATAAATTTGAAATAAGATTTTGAAATTAATTATAAGAATCCTTACCTGATAAAATACTTCTTTTTAAATTCTTTTTAAAAAATGATAATTTGGGAATTTGAAGATTAGACACTAGAAGGAAGTAGAAGAAATTAAACATTAAAGTTAAAGAAAAAACTTAAATTTTACTTACTGGGATAGGAGTTAACCTATTAGACAAGCAGAAAAATATGGGGAAATGCAGCCTTCTCAGATAACCAACACTTGAATCCTACAGAGCTTTAAAGATGACTACCAAACCTTAAATCACACCTGGAAACATCTGGGAACCAATGCCACTCCCTCAGCAATGGCTGTCCCGGATATACTAGCATACACTCATTACTGTTCAAACAGTCACATTCTGTATATACATATACATTAGCCCTATTCTGATACCATTGCCATATAGCACATCTGAAGATCTGGAGCATTAAAAGTTGAATGAGAAGAAACATCAGTCTACCTTAGCTCCTCTAGCAATCTAAAGTGATTTGATTGATGTGTTGTTTTGAATAATTTGATTGAGCCACCCATCTCGCGTACATGACCCTGGACAGCTTATAATAAAATAGATACAATTAAAATACAAAACATACAGCATCTGGGAATCATAAAAGCAACTGTTAATGTAGCCAGGAGATGGGCTCAATCACATACATACCCAAGGCCCCAGGAATGGCCATGGAACTGTATTCAAGACTTTATGAAAGTCCAGCAGAGTTGGGGCTAATCTGATCTCTGGAAGGATGATTATCTAGGAAAATGCAAACTGAACAGAATTAAGAGAAAGGGAAATAAAGCTTATAATATGAAGCTGGCTGCAGATTCATAGAAATACTTTATAATTAATGTCTATTTGCAACCATGTGTAATTTGATTCCAATTTTTTCCATGTCCTGACAAAACATACATATCAAGCTAAACAATGTGATGGAATGATTCACGTTAACAAGCTCTCGGCTTTTGCAAATAAATAAGTACACAAGAAGAATGGAGATGATGAGGTAATTTCTGTGGCATCACAAAAAAATCAGCTGAACAATAAGGCTGAGAGCGACAAATGAAACCTGATTCCCTCATGAAAAGATGAACAAAAAGAATATGGCTGATGGCTTCTATTTCACAAGACAGAGAACTAATCAAATGAAGAGTTTTCAGTGAGTGTTTGAAAGAATCAGATAGAAGGAAAAGCAACTTCAGAGTGGCAGTCACATTTTCCTGTATGTTATTCGACTGATATCATGTTTTCATTCTAATGCGTGAAAAATATCTTTCCAGTTTCTCAGAACACCTTCTGTTGAAATCTGTGTTCAACAAAAGAAAATGTCTCATCTCCACAAGCCGTTCCTCATGATGTCTACAAGAATGACAACACTTTCTACTACTTTAGGAAACATGATTCAGCTCTGAATTACTTTTAAGGAAAACAAATGCCCCTCATTTTTGAAGAGCTCATTCTAATTCTTCTCCAGATTCTTTTTAAAGGTTGTACAAGAGAAAGACTCTTATTTCCAGGAACAACTTCTCTTTGAAAAGCAACCATGGAATTGTCAAGCAACTCTGAAATAGCACTGGCATGAAAAGATGTTATAAAAGGGATAGGTAGATTAGCATCATCTTCTACATATGCTCAAAAACACTGTCTAAATGCTAAACCCTCTCTAGATTCCAGTAACATCTAAAGCAACATAAAGGATTCCACCAAAGCTTTCTGCAATATGTTGAAGGCCAAGTTCCAAAGTGGGTGAGGACAAGAGCTGCTTTGAAGGGAATTGTTTCAAAGGAGGAAGGAACCATTTTAAGCATCTATAAGGCTTATAGCACTCATTTTGTACCTCCCCAACTGCAAAACTGCCTACCCTGGGAAGACTTAGGGATACATAAAAAATACTGACAATGGAGTCATTGGTACATTCTGAGCTTGGCTGTTTGATTGCAGACATTTCATCACTCAGCTAAGTAACTTCATCAGTGTAGTAACATCATCAGATGCTGACAGATCATGCACAATCTCCAAGATGCGCTATCTATATCCTTGTGTCAATCGCATAAAATTATAGCATAATCTTTCATGAAATGCAGCCCATTTCCCCCCAATCATTATATATTTAAGACCCATCAATCTCCACATAGCCCATCACGAAGAACAACATCCATTTAAGCATTTCTAAAACTGAACATTCTTCCAAATGGAAAACTCCATTAAAAATCACCACAAGCAGATACAATCCGGTATAGAAGCTTTAGCAGTACAGTTGAAGAAAGTATCTGAATACTGATTTATCACAGATAATCCTATACAAGTCATTACTAAATCCCTTGAAATATTTAAAATACTAAAAGTAATCTTTCAAGCCACTGTAGTAGAAGACAGATTTGTGAGGCATGCTTGTTATACTTCAGTGTGGCATAGCTTAATATGCAGTATGCTTCTTCACTTCTCTTCCTTCCCCTTCCCAAAACACACTAAAAAAAACCCCTTCTTGTTGGTCTTTGTGTTGCTTTTCAGAGGTTATACTAGCAAAATGGCTAATACTGAAAAGGCTTACCAAGTGATGCTAGTCCAATTACAGCTTTATCTTTTGTATTTTGATGCACTATTTAATTAGTGTTTATTTGCTTTTATTTTTAGATATTTTGTTTGAGGTCAAACATTAATATTCATTGGTCTTCTAACCGTGGACTAATTAGAGCTTTAAATTACAGAAATCTACTGAAACATCATGCAAATCCTCCTTTAAAAAAAAAAAGAGGTTTTGACCTCATTCCTGAAGAAGAGTTTAACCCAAACGTGCCTTGCAATGTTCAACTCTGGGAGTTACTGGCAGGATCAGGTAAGGGATCAAGGACCAAGTGGGTGCAGATGCCTGCAAACACAAAGTCTTCTTTATACTATTTTGCCTGCATGGACATCTATAAGTCAATAGAGCTGAATTCATTGTTTCCCTCTGATTTTAGGAGCAGAGGAACAATTTTCTTCATCAGCATAGCTGTTTGGTGGGCTAAAAGGATGAGAATGCAGAGGAAAGCAACCTGAAAAATCCCCATTCTTCACGGCTCATCCCAACCAACCAGAGTGAAAGTCTGTCCAGCCTGATTTAACAGGAGGATATAGTAAAGGTAATGTAGATTATATATGAGTAGACATGCACAGAACTGGATTTAAATAATACATCACTCTATGCTAGTACGTTTCATTTTTTACAAAGTTTAATGAAGAAGGTTAAATGTGGCTGTCCTGGTACATTCAAGAGTAGATCCATTTTTAAAAATTCTAAAAGAAACATTTCAAAATCCACTAACCATAATCCAAAGAGCCATTATAGTTAGTCTTGGCAACTCTTCAATCCAGGGCCTTATTTCTCACTCTTTAAAGCCAAAATCGATGCAAACTATATCACGGAGCAAAGAAATTGCAAAATATCAACACAACACACCAAATTAATGTACCAGGCTCCTTGTTTTCATAGGGAAAAGTATATCTCAAGGCACATCTACTCAAAAATAAGCCTCATCCATTTCCAGATAAGCCGGTTGAGAGTTATAGCAAATCCAATTACATTTATATTCAGAAAAGCTCACTCCCCACATGTCTTTTTGGTCCCAATCTCTCTGCCCCAAAGAATTAATTTATGGTAAGTGGAGACAGATATTGGTCTATTGTTCATCATATGCTTAGGAAAACGAATAATTCACTGGCTCATACTGGTACCTTTATAAGATTTTATTACCTTACCTGCATTTTAACGAGGATGAGCATTGCACATTTTAAGTTACATTTGTAAATTGAGAGTGGGAAAAGAAAACACAAATCAGTCGATTCATCATTCAAACAAATAAATGTAAATTATATGTATGCAGAGGAGATATTCAGTTAAGGCAGTTTAAATGTTAGATATTGCAGATTTATAAATGGTACCCTAATTGTAGAATTATTGTTAAAATTGGGGAAGAAATGACAAATTCCATATGAATCCTTTTATAGGTTGACCAACTATGGCACCCGAATGGTGCTTTTGTTACATCTATTTTGGGAGAAGAAATAAAACCTGTTCATGTTCTATTTCCCATGATAGAATAACAGAATAACAGAGTTGGAAGGGACCTTGGAGGTCTTCTAGTCCAACTCCCTGCTCAAGCAGGAAACTCTATATCATTTCTGAGAGATGGTTGTCAGAACCTTTTTTAAAAAATCTCCAGTGATGGAGCACCCACAACTTCTGGAGACAACTTATACCACTGATTTATTGTTCTCACTGTCAGGAAATTTCTCCTTAGTTCTAGGTTGCTTCTCTCCTTTTTCAATTTCCATCCATTACTTCTTGTCTTGCCTTCTGGTGCTTTGGAAAATAGCTTGACCCCCCTCTTCTTTGTAGCAACCCCTCAATTATTGGAACATTACTATCATGTCACCCCTAATCTTTCTTTTTACTAGACTAAACATACCCAATTCCTGCAACCGTTCCTCATATGTTTTAGCCTGCAGCCCCCAATCATCTTTGTCGCTCTGCTCTATAGTCTTTCCAGAGTCTCAACAACTTTTTTATATTGTGGTGACCAAAACTGGATGAAGTATTTCAACTGTGATCTTACCACACTTAATAGGCATGAATCTATGTACCCAGATCATGTATCACCTCAGTTGCCTGTCTTCTGAATTAAATAATTCATGACAAGCCCCTAAACATTAAAAAGTGAGCAGAGAAACCAGACTTAAAGAGTTTCATAGATCAAATGAAATGCCAGGAAAAAAGAGGTGCTAATACAGAATCTTTCAAAGTCCAGCAATTTCATTAGGATGGGGTTTCTATGAATTCCTCAAATGTTGTTATCTTAGATCAGGGGTGTCAAACTGCCAGCCCACGGGCCATATACGTCACGATGAAACCACGCCCACCCCATTACCGGCAATGTGGAAAAAGCTCTGATACGTCGCACGACATCATGTGACATAGCGAGTTTGACATGTCTGTCTTAGATTGCTTAACCCAAGGGCTAATCGCCCTTTTAACAGACAGAACTGAAAGGTCCATTTGCTCTTTGTGTGTCATAGTTTGAAATATCCCTTCTCTTTCCTACATAGACCAGCCTTTTCTTGTAGGGAGGATATTCAACTTCATGTATCATAGCAAACTGTATTTCATTCAGTCACTGACCAAGGAATACAACATTCCAAGTCAAACTGATAGTCAGCCACATAAACACCTTAGTACAGTGCATAAACCCAACCACTGTAATTTATAAAGTGTATGGTTTACATATTATGTGAACACAGCCTAACAATGGAAGGTGCTGAATGTGTTGGATTCTGAACTTCTGCTTAGACACCATCCATGTAGGATGCTGAAGAATCTCAGTGCATGTTATATAATTAGTCAGAACATTTTAAGATACACCACGTGGATTTTCTGGAATAGTTTATGGCTGTTGTATGGCTGAGTTTATAATGATGATAACATTCAGTCAAGTCCGACTCTTAGTGATTCTATGGGCCAGATCTCTCTACATCTTCTGATCTTACACTACTTCTTTAAGTTGTTCTATGCTCTGGCTGGTATCAGCTTTAATGGCTTTTAGCCACCATGTTTATTTATTTATTTATTTATTTAATTTAATTTATATGCCGCCCTTCTCCCGACGGGACTCAGGGCGGCGCACAACATACTTAAAACCAAAACATATATACAATCCCCCCCTTAAAACCGAATTAAACCAAATTTAGAGTTGCGTCTTTCAAATTCCTAAAAAACCCAGTATAAAATCCACCCTAGGTCAGGTCCGCTTNGAAGGTAAGGAGATCCGGAATTATCCGAATCTCGGGGGGTAGTTCGTTCCAGAGGGTGGGGGCACCCACAGAGAAGGCCCTCCCCCTGGGGGTCGCCAGCCGGCACTGCTTGGCCGACGGCACCCTGAGGAGACCCACTCTGTGGGAGCGTACCGGTCTGTGGGAAGGAATCTGCGGCAGAAGGCGGTCTCGGAGGTAAGTTCTTTGATGGCGTGGTTTCTTTTTACAGCTACCTCTTCCAGACACAATTGTTTTCTCCAGTGAAAAATCACTTATGCTAAGATAATGGCTGTATTTTTTTTCTCTACATTAAGAACTATATTATTATCAGATCATCTATGACCCCACAGAAGACAATAATACAAGGCCCATAGAAACCATACGTATTATTCCCTCTTGAAGTCATCCAAAAGTCATCAAAACTAAGTAACGGTGTAGGAGTTATTTTTAATGACTAATTTTGTGAAATCATCAAATGTCGTATTTGAAATCTTTTAAAATATTGGGCATCTTATGAGATTTGACCATTTAAAACTATATACATATATTTGGTTTTGCTTTTTGTACCAGGAATCAAGTGAAGAGCTTTCACTGACTACCAGAAGTTACCAGGTTGCCAGCAACTCATCAGCTAATTTGAATTATGGCTACTACTATGTATGAACCAGGACATTATGGGTTGTCCAAAAAACTATGAATTAAAATAATTTGTATAACTTAGGATGAACTCAGCCAACCGTTGCGTCTTAAGTACTTGCACAATAGTTTTAATGCAGGTATTTGACAGGTTCTAGAGTAAGAAACAGCAACAACATTCAATTACACAGTACTGCCCAAAAAGAAGTGCTTCTCAGGTTCGCTATGCTATGACAAACAATCTGCGTTTTGCAGCAACAAATTGGGCAACATCGTTTAATAACACGCACACTCTACAAATGACGAAGAAGTGCTTTGGGTTTATGTATTCCATCCACAAAGTCTTACGTTACATCAGATAACTAGTTTTGACTATTGTTTCAGCACAATAAAGGTTAAATTGCCTTTCTTATAATTCCGCAAAGCTCTCCCTATGACCTTTACAGGCGTTTTGAGATGTACACATATGCAGAATAAACAAAATAATCTCTAAAAAAAAAAACCGCAGAGCACACCTGACCTTTCAAAACAGCACCACTAATTTTAATCAGATTTGTATAATGTTAACCTCTGCACTGACCTTTGTCTAGCTTAGTAAACATTCATAAATGTAGGAGAAAGCGAGATATAAGCTTTAAAGCAAAAATGTTGTAAGCACATTATGGTGCCTACGCAGCAGAGATTCCTTTCCCTTGGTAGGTCTGCCTTAGGTTAGATGAGGCCTGACGCTATGCCTAACAGGTCAGAATTCATCGCTCTGCTAATAAAATCAATATTACTCTGGTGACATACTTTTTGACTTGAGTTTTCACTCCACAGCAGCACCTCAGCTGCCTAATCCATAATGACAACATTCTGTCAAAAACACCAGGTTCCTTTACAGCATTACAGACCAAACGATGAGGATTTACAAGGCCATCAGTCAATGACAGGGGCCTCATTCAGACAGCAAATCAGAAAGAGTGGCAGACTTGGGCCAGGCTTCATTCACCGCTTATCTTGAACTATCTCCCAGAACAACTGGCTGTTTCAGTAGCCCATTCTTCAAGCTCCTTACAACCAGGTTATATGACCTTTGTGAGTTGAGGACACATTTTTTTTTATTTTAAGAATATGTGGCAGGTACACCCCAAACGTGGGTGCCATGAGCAAATGGACTATTCCCAAAATTGTGAATAGTAATTAAAATGCAGTATTGCAGGCAAACTCTGCCCACAGCCTGGAGTTCAATCCTGACGGGGCTCAAGGGTGACTCAGCCTTCCATCCTTCCAAGGTCAGGAAAATGGGGACCCAGATTGTTGGGGGCAATAGGCAACTAATGCTTCTACAGCATAAACTGCCCCAGAGAGTGCTGAAGAGTGCTATGGGGTAGTATATAAGCCTAAATACTATTGCTATGCTATTGCTAAAATAGGAATTGCAATGAGACTCACCTTATCACAAGATACAATAAGCCCCACAATGTTACTTATTGTTGTATAAGAACCTTTGCCAAGCCTACTGGACATCCTTCCCACTCCCAGTCCCCCAAAATGATGCCAAGGGCAGATCTACTTTGCTCTTATTTCCTTTTGTAACTGAAAGAACCTTTATACCAAGATTGCCTACCTGTGGCTTAAAGCAGAGTATCAGGACAAATGCATCACTTTCTGGAAAAGAGAAAACTTATTTCCAGGATGTCCTTCCTGGGAATAATTTTTAGAGCAAGACATCACAACTTCCATTAATTCCATTAAATGTTGTGAAATACATACCCCAATGCCTCGTTCTGGAGATCTTCAGCTCAAGCCCATGAAGATAGAGTGTGGTCTTAAGATCCCCGGGGTGTGTCTTCGGTACTACTGTAGGTATGTCATCAGTGTGGCTATCAGAAATGCACAAACCAGAGTCAAATTCCTCTCTTAGTGTTGGCCAGGAGGAACAGCCGCAATAGCCATGAGGTTGGGTTGAACTCAGTAAAGAAAAAAATGTCTTTTAATCGTGTATAGAGCCCTGGGTGGCACAGTGGTTAGAATGCAGTGTTGCAGCTAATTCAGCTCACTGCCAGCAGTTCGATCCTGACCGGCTCAAGATTGACTCATCCTTCCATCCTTCCAAGGTGGGTAAAATGAAGACCCAGATTATTGGAGGCATTATGCTGAGTCGGACACGACTTCGCAATTAACAACAACAATATAAGTCTAAATGCTATTGCTATGTGACTTCTCTTTTACTCTGGGCATTTGCTCAATTTTCATCTCTAGAATGACCCTTGTTTAAATCACAATTATCTTACTATCTCTGAAATGATAACCCAATGGGTCACGGGATGTCTAGTTTTTTTAATGGCATAGTGACAATTTAGAGTTCAGAATATCTGACACCGCTAGGCATTTATGTTTCCAAAACAAAGAAAAATGATATTGGGTAATTATGTGACAAACTAAACAATCTTGTCCAAACACTATTACTAGAGAATGTTATACTTAAAGTATTTTTTGGCAAGCAAAAAAAAAAAAGCCATTTTATGAATGTTCAGCAAGGAGCAAAGTTGAGCAAAATCTTTATTTTCTGAATTATACCATGTCCTGCCCTGAATTTGAATTTAATATTCTGTTTTCCTTAATCTATAGTTGCTTCAAAGTTTGGAGCAAAGAAAACAGAAACAGGGGGTAGATAGATAGATAGATAGATAGATAGATAGATAGATAGATAGATAGATAGATAGATAGATAGATAGATAGATAGATAGATAGATAGATAGATAGATAGATAGATAGATAGATAATAAAATAAAGAAGAAGAAGAAGAAGAAGAAGAAGAAGAAGAAGAAGAAGAAGAAGAAGAAGAAGAAGAAGAAGAAGAAGAAGAAGAAGAAGAAGAAGAAGAAGAAGAAGAAGAAGAAGAAAGAAGAAAGATGGACAGACCTACCCTACCCTTGCCCAACCATTTCTACTGGTTATTATATAAGGCAGTGGTTCTCAACCTGTGGTCCGCGGACCCCTGGGGACCTGTGATGTCATGATTTAAATGTGATGATTTAAATCTTGAGTTAAGTGTTTGTGGTCTGTGGCCATGGTCTATGACCACAAAAAGTAATTAAAGGGGGTCCATGGTGAAGAAAAGATTGAGAACCACAGATATAGAGGAAGCACATAAGCAGTTTGCATTCTGTTTCATAGCCAGTCTCTAGCCATGTCTTTGCTGTGCTCTTGCCCCAGCTTGTACCAATAATCCATTTTATTTCTGTGTACTCCATCTGGTGTATATTTCTGTATATAATAACTGACTGGCAGAAACTGATAAGTCTTTCTCTTGCTTCATTCTTATTTTTCCAACTTTGGCATATCAGTCTTCAGTAATGGGGAACACGTCTTCCTTGCATGTTGTATTGATTTCAGATTGAACTTGATCATAAAACTCTTCAGTCTCCTCTTCTACATCAGGGGCTGAAGTATAAACTTCAGAATAACAGAATAACAGGTAACTTGGAGGTGTCCTAGTCCAATCCCCTGCTCAGGCAGGAAACCCTATGCTATTTCAGACAAATAGTTGTCCAGTCTCTGGACTGAACAACTAGGTATTTGTATTTAAAAGAAATCATTAGCAATAAGCTGACCTCGTTTTTTTTTAAAAAAAGACTGGGAATCTTCTTTTTCCTGACATAAGAAAAAATGATATGATGATATGTGGATTTCAGGATTAAAAAAAGATGTAAATCAAGTGAAGGCTGAATAGATTTGTAAGAAAAGGATGGAAGTCAATAGATTTCATAACTTTAGTCTGTTTTCTTTTTTTCTTTTCTTTTAGATACAAAGATACAAATCTTGTATCTTTTTCTCTCTTTATTTTTCTTTCTGTTCTTTTTTCTTTAGGTTTTCTTTAGATCTGCCTTTTACTTTATGCGCAACTCTCAAGTATAAATAAATGAAAAATAATATGCTATCCTTCTCAGACATCTGGAAAGGAATAAAATTCACCAGGGAAGAAGAAACAATAACATGCTTCCCTTTTTAGATATTCTTATCAGCGCAGGCAGTGAAGGCAAATTAGAAACACAAGTCTATCATAATATTACCCACACCAACCAAGTGCTGCACTGTCAAAGTAATAACCCAACTTCCCACAAGAGAAGCTGTGTAACAACACTACTTAGATGAGCACAAACACACTTCTTAATAATGTGCCTGGTCACTCAACCCAATATAGCACAACCAACACAAGCTGTGTAAAGGATAACACTGCCATACATCCAAAACATCTCAGAAACCATCAACAAACTATTACAATCACATGGCATCATTGTAGCACACAAACCAATGAAACATCCAAAACATCTTAAGTAGACCTAGCAGACCCAGAAGAAAAAACATGAGTCATCAACAACATATAGTGAAAGGACTGTAACAACCACTATATAGAACAAACAGGCCAAAGACTAGCAGAGAATATCCATGAACAGCAATTAGCAGTCAGAAGATATGTTGAAAACTCCTTAATTTCACAACATGTGGACAGATTTAACCACAGTTTCAACTCTTAATCTCTTTCAAAGTCCCAAAACCCTAGAGCAGGGGTGTCAAATTGCTGGCCTGCGGGCCAGATGCGTCACATGGAAGCCGCACCCACCCCAGCTCTGGCAAGGGGGAAAAAAATCACAATATATCGCAACAGGTCACGTCACACGGCGAGTTTGACACCCCTGCCCTACAGAATTCCTGGAAGCCTGGCACTCAGACAAATCAACCATCAACAAACGCATAGAAATAAATAACATGTATATGCCATTCAAAAGAAACAATCAAAAAGTCAAAAAGGAAACAAAAAGACAAAACCCCTCCTTACAGCAATCAACACCTAGATGAGCAGAGATTAAAAATGAAGATTAATGTTAGACCAACAATCAAGTAAAAAAATACCTCACTCAAGAAACTCCCAACTCAGATGAACAAGCTAATATTAAACAACAGCCTAATCAGGGAACTATCAAGAACACTATTACCAACACTGATAGTGCAAGCCATGATAAAACAAGAGTAAACTCCACTCTCTTCTAGTACTGATAATGTTATCTAATTTGGTAATGAAACATCTGCAAGCAAACAACCAAGCTCAGACAGGACAAAGAAACCCACGGTTCAACCCTGAGTTACAAATAGCAGTAGCACTTATATACCACTTCACAGTGCTTTACAGCCCTCTCTAAGCAGTTTACGCAGTCACTTATTGCCCACAACAATCTGGGTCTTCATTTTATCGACCTCAGAAGGATGGAAGGCTGAGTCAACCTTGAGCCGTTCAGGATCAAATTCACGGAAGTGGGCAGAATTGGCCTGCAATATTCCATTCTTCCACTGGAACCATCGCAGCCCTTCTGTCAGTACCTTCTCACACACCTAAATGAAAACTATCAGTAGGTTTTGATTTCAGAAAAGAAGCCGATTCCCCTGAGTCCAAAGAAAAAAGAAAAATCAAAAATACTTCAGTGAAAAATATTTTTAGCACTTGTTTAAGCTAAGGCTATTTTAATACTGAACAGCTATGAAATATTTTATATGTAACAAAAAAAAAGAAGCTAAAAAGAGTGAGTTGAGACTGAACAGTAATTCACATCTATTTGTTCTCCAGATACCCAGACACAATACTTGGTTGTCTTGCAATGCTATTGTTAATTAGACAACTGACAATCTCACTCATTTCTCACATTCCTCAATATATGACTCTAATGGCTAGACTCCAGATCCAAATGAGAAATTTGTACTACACATGCAGTAAGAATAGTGAGAGCTACATCAAGGAGGAAGAGAAGATATTTAATAATTTGCTAATGTTACTCTTTACTAGCAAAATATCCGTTATATATCCAGGGCAGGAAGTCCATAACTATCCCTTTTAGTTCATTTTCTCTTTCTAATGTTATCTTGGTTTGCAGCCCTATTTTTTCAAAATACCGCAAATGGTGAAAATCAATTCTCATTCAGGGAATCCTGTTTCCACTGATAAAAACACAATGCCAAATTTGTGTCTGTATCATGAAAAAGGGAGCAATTTTAGCCTTTCCAAAATGTCTCATATCGTTAGAGAGAGCCTTTCTTCTCTCAAAAGTCAGGTACTTCAAAAAGCATCAAGTTAAGTGCTCCCAATTAGACACAGGCAGTTGCCCAGACACTTGACCTCTGGCATTAACACCTACACCATTTTTTGTTTGGATTTTAAGTGAGCCAGGAAAAGAAATTCAGCATTCAGCATTCAGCATCCTGTACTGCATACTGCACTGCCACCATCTTAAAAGGCTGTTTTGTTTCCTGAGATAGATCTTGCGAAACCCTCGCCTACTGCTACTCTCGTTTTATCTTTCTTTCATGCCAATAACTCTACCAAGACATGATCAATCAAATGGCTTGCCTGAAGATGACCTGTTTCCTTCAGATATTCCTTAAAAAACAGGTGATTGATCTGTGTTACTAGCTGACTTTCCTTTATTCCTGGAGACCTTCCTTAGCACAGTCCCAGACTAACAGACTTCAAACCAGAACTCCTTCCATTTGCATAGCCTATCCATCCAGTTAATTGGTTGGTGCTTTAAGATGATCTAAGCAACGTAGCCCTATTAAAACTCTTCATAAAAGGACTCCACATTCGGCAAGCAAGAATCAATACCGACAGCTGGGTCTAGTCATGCATAATAACACTTCATTATTTTTTACGGCAAAGCTGCTAACAAGGGTTTCAATGCTAACCCAACTTTTGCAAATGTACACCCCAACAGGTATAAACAGAGAGGTAATCACAATCTACTCAGTTACAGCACTATGAGCAAACTTTGCACATAACTCTCATAAGAGTGAAAAGATGTTGCACATTTTAACCTGAGAAAAATCTCAGAAGAGGCAAAGTCAAGAGTCTCCAGGAAAATTGCCTCTCAGAGCACAAACTAGAATCAAAGAAAACCGAAGAAATGCCCTCTAATTTGTGACTCTCTGTTGTTCATCTTATTTACTCATGACCCATACTTACACTTCTGTGCCACTATAATTCTGTCCTTATTTTCTACTAAAGTCTGGGATTCTGCACAGTAATAAAACAGAAAGAAGAATGGCAATTTCTGTTCCCAAATGGTAATTATTTTGCATCCGCTGCTCCTGAAAAAGGGTAGGGCTCTCTATCTGCATTTTTTCTAGCATATGGTATGCTGAGAGACAAGCACAGTCAGAATGGCTGAATTCGCAAAGCACATTAAATCATTTGCTTTTATCATGGTTTATAAATTTAATTTGCAGGCTCCTGTAAAACACAAAGCACAAAACTTGATTCACAAAAAAACCAATGGTTGGATTGGGTAAACCCAGTCAATGGGTGGATTCATGTATCACATTAAAACAAAAAATAAATTGACAAGATTATATTGTAGTGTTCTGAATCAGGTCTGTGTATTGCGTATTGTATTGTGAAACATGGTTTCCTGGGACCACTGGTAAAATTGTCTCTAAAGCTCTGCATCTCATCCCTTTTGCAATAGTTCAGAATAACAGAGTTGGAAGGAACCTTGCAGGTCCAATACCCTGCTCAGGCAGGAGATACTATACCATTCTGGACAAATGGCTATCCAATCTCTTCCAGTGGTGGAGTACCCACAACTTTTGGAGGTAAACCGTTCCACGGGTTAATTGTTCTGCCAGATAATTTCTCCTTAGTTCTACATTATTTCTTTCCTAACTTTTGGGTACAGTATAATCTTTTTATATTTTGATCTCCCATTCTGCAATCTTTTCCAAAAAAGATTGCAGAACATAATAAACTATACAACCCAGGATAATAGACTGATCATGATATATAAGAATTATCATGGGTGGGAACAGGAGCACATTCTGACTTCCTGCCAGCTTCCCCATTGACTTTGCTTCTGGGCACACCAGAAATCATGATCACGTGACTGCAGCGGCATGACGATGCTGTGGGGAAGCCCTGCAGTGACCACAAGTTTGCCAATACAAATATCTGAAGATTCTTGAAATTTCAACCCCACAGGAGAAAGTTAGTCCTTTTGAGGTATTTTGATTCAAAAATTGTTCCCTTATGATGCACCATTTAATCCAATTGAAGGTGACAAACAGAGAAATAGGCAGGAGAGTTTTGTAGTATATAGATAGGAAGCAAAAAAAATGTTTATACTTCTTGAACAATATTTTTAATTCCAAATTAAATAACATGGAAGTAGAAGAACTGAAGTTCAGCTTTTCATCATTAAAGCAGGGTTGGCACATATAACTCAATGTTATACGAAGATTCAGATTCAGACGACGATTCAGATGAAGATTCAGACAAAAAAGCTTCTTGGCTGAGAAGTGAAATGTCTTCAAAGAAAAACAAGTAAGTCCAGTTGCCTCTTGAAAAAGCACCTTTAGGACCTAAAGAATAAGCTGATTCAACCTGCCTCCAGAAGTGGTGAATGCTCCAACACTGGAAGTTTATAAGAAGAGACTGGACAGCCATTTGTCTGAAATGGTATGGGGTTTCCTGCCTGAGCAGGGGGTTGGACTAGATGACCTCCAAGATCCCTTCCAACTTTATTATTATTATTATTATATATTATGCTTCAGCCCGCCCCTTTTTAAAAAATTACCTGGTTCACACGTAGCACTAATTCATACATTACGATTCTTTTTGGCTTAGTGTGCCATATAAAACATGTAGCTTTCACAAACCAAAATCCTGGCTTAGCATTATTCATGTCACGACTATGCCTCTTTCAAAGTACAGAATTCGTACTTGATAACTCTTCTGCACAAAATGCTGTGCTGTTATCAGTAGACTTGCTTGATCACTTTGCACCTGCCCACTTATGGAAGCTAAAAAATGGAGGTGGCTACCAAGCCCTCAGTTCCTAACACTACCTGTTTACAGGTAGTCCTCTACTTACATCTGGTTGTTTAGCAACTGTTCAAAGTTATAATTGCACTGAAAAAATCAGTGACTTATGACCAGTTGTCACATTAGCCTCATGGTCACATGCTCAAATTTCAGGCATTTGGGAACTGGCATGTATTTGCAATGATTGCAATATCCCAGAGTCATGTGATCACCATTTTGGACCTTCCCAGATGGCTTCTGATAAGCAAAGTCAATGAAGAGAGACAGATTCACTTTACAACCACATGATTCACTTAACAACTGTAGTCATTCACTTAACAGCCAAAATCGGGCTTGACTCACTCAATAACTTCCTTGCTTAACAATGGAAAATCTAGTCTCAACTGTGGTCATAAGTTGAGAACTACCTGTAATGAGAAACTATGCTTCTGTGGTTAAAGTGTATAGACATTCTAATATATTTCAGATACATGTACAAACAAACATGTTTCACTCCAGTTCTAAGAAATTAAATGAATGATTATGAATGCCCATGAGCTGAATCACGTATTATATCTGGCATAAGCTCCCGAGTGCTTCTTTCACTTGCAGATCTTTTACTAATTCACTTTTTGTGCAGGAAAAAAAATATTAATCAATTCATATGGTAAAAAGAATAGCAACTATGGCTCCATCATTTGTCATGGACAAATATCAGATTACAGGGAAAGTAGTTTGAAAAATCAATGGCTTCCTTTTGGGAAAATAGCCATTTATTTATTAGAGAGGTTTCTCGGCCTCTTCAGTTATACAACTCGAAGTGTCTTGCAGCAGCACCTAGAATACATAGATTAGAACGATCAGTATTGATCAAAATCATGCAAAATTATTACTACCAGCATAAATTCAACATAACGATAATGATAGTAATATCACGAAACTATTACATAATATCAAGCAGGCAAATTTGACTCAGTTCATGGGCATCTTTCATCCAGTCCCCAAATGCACATTAAAAAAAAAAAATCTCTTAATGCGCTATTTTTACTTGACTGCCTGTATATTCAGAGTATTTTGAAGAAAAATTACCGAAGAATAGGAAAGGAAAAGTCTGTAGGGATAAGTGTGCAGAAGAGTATTTAGGAGACAGCAGATGACAAACTGAACATGAACAAAATA
The DNA here is from genome assembly GCF_001527695.2 of Protobothrops mucrosquamatus. Classification (NCBI taxonomy): domain Eukaryota; kingdom Metazoa; phylum Chordata; class Lepidosauria; order Squamata; family Viperidae; genus Protobothrops; species Protobothrops mucrosquamatus. The sequence continues at coordinate 22,390 of NW_015390138.1, forward strand.
AAATACCAAATCTTTTCATGTATACACAAGCTTATCACTTGTATGACAGCAGGATAATCCTGCTCAAAGAAAAAGGCTGTGATAGCTGACCTACTCCTATTTATTTACCACATTTTCTTTTTCTTTTTTTTTACTCCCCTCCCACCATGGACTTTGTGCCAAAATAATCCCAAAATTCCAGTTGAGAGATCTCAAAAAATAGAGGACCTTTATCAACATAATCGTAGGCATCTTTACTCAATGCATCTTTGCGCATGTTTAACGGGGCATCTCCAGATATTCATCTTATGAGATTGCACTGACTACTGTGAATAATTTAGTGCTAAATAAATATCCTAAATATAGCAGTGTCAGTTCTTCAGGTTGTAAAACCAAAATCAAAACGGACAATTTATGTTTTATTATGATATCAGGATACTCCTGTTCTGTTTCTGAAGACAAACCCATATTTTAATTTTGTGTTCATCTAATTGATGAAGATTAAGCTAAATTACACTAAGTGGGATGTTTGTAAAATTATACTAGGAAGTTTTGATTGATCAAGGCTCATCGGTATCTTTCACTTCCTTTGTGTTTGCAAGTCTAAGCTTAGCTATGGTACTATATGGAATTAAAACAACTTAAGTGTGTTTTGTCATTAAAGGAAGCAAAACTTTCCTAACAGAAGGCAGAAGCTAGCTCATTGTTCTGCTCAAGATTCCCTAAATACAACACATTTTCCATCTGTTTTTTCTGTTTCCAAACACTGTCTATGCAAAAAGCCAGCTTTGATGTATCCAGTCCAAGCAGAAGACATTTAAAATTGTCTACACTGCATTTTATCCATTTTGCTTTGTTGTTGTTTTTGTTTTGTTTTTTAATATAAATTATCAACCACAGAGGAAAAGAAAATTAGAGGTACTGAACCATGGCATCTTCAGGGAAAGTTTTTTTTTTAAAAAGTCAAGATGGAGTCCTCAACCACACAATGGAAGCTTTGGCCCCTCTTTTATGTGCACTGAATGGTGCAATAAATACAGCCATGATATAGGTTGTATTAACACGGATACCATCTTAATGTTTTTAAACCCCTTCCTACAGACATTCCTGCTGAGAATGTTCCCACAACATACTAAGCTTAACATTAATGATGAGTAAGTTTTCTCATGGTGTTACACTGCAGCCAGTTGCTACTCACAAGGTAACTTCAGTCCTAGCCAATATCCCATATACTCACCCACTTTTTGCAGTAATAAGACAGGTTGTTACTTTTATGAAAACACTGTATGAGCCCTAGTGGTGCAGTGGTTAGAATGCAGTATTGAAGGCAAACTCTGCACACAGCCAGTAGTTTGATCCTGACTGACTCAAGGTTGACTCAGCCTTGCATCCTTCCGAATTCAGTAAAATAAGGACCCAGATTGTTGGGGGCAATATGCTGACATTATAAATCACTCAGAGAGTGTTATAAAGCACTATGGGGTGGTACAGAAGTCTATTGCTATAATTTTAAGAGAAGGAAAAGAACCTCCATTGTGCCAATAAAAGAGAAAAAATATAGTTCAGGGTTGAAATGAGGGTCCTTGAAATTTGTTCTTGGCAATTTCCAGTGAGACAAGACTATGGAAAACAAGTGTGAGTGACAGTGGTTCACAGTCTATATACAGTAAGCTAGTTCTAAGAAGCTGAAACCTTGATGCAGATCCATCTGGGACAGTGCTGCTTATGTGTTGGACTTAATGTAACCCACCTTCCAGTATCTCTTCGGGGTTTCCTGACTGGCAGAAGAGAATATAAGGTCATTCTTTGTTTCCTTACGAATTTGAGCGTGTTCTTGAGTGCTCTTTTATTTTATCTTCTGTTGTGTTATATTCTTCAGGATTCTTGAACATTCTTTCATTGCTGTATCATGTTAACCTATTTATTTTTGTACACTGCCATAAATAAAGCCTCAAGTATTCATACTAGAGCAAGTTTGGTTCTGAGGTGGTTAAGGCACCAGGCTAGAAACCAGGAGACTGTAAGTTCTAGTCCTGCCTTAGACACAAAGCCAGGTGGATGACCTTGGGCCAGTCATTCTCTGTCAATCCTAGGAGGACATAAGGGCAAGCCATAATATCTGTCTGCCTGTCTGTCTGTCTGTCTGTCTATATAATACTGGGAACAGACCAATATAGTGAACAAAAACAGATTGAACAGATAATGGCAGAATCCAATAAACTTCAATGGACCCCATCCTTGGTATCGGTAGATTCTATGGAAATTGTATTTCAAAATCATTCTGTGAAAAACCTGGGGAAATACTCACCTGACACATAGGTCTACAAATGAGTTAGTTGTTAATGAATTATTCATGAAAATTTGCCAGGCAAGAATAGTTAGGGAAGATGTCCCTAGGGTCTAATTTTATATACTGAAAAGTTAGCAATATTACTTCATAATGAAGCTAGAACAGAATATGTAGCATAAAAAGCAAGTAAAAATGACACAGCATTACCAAATATATATAATATAGTTAGTGAACCAGATTATGGATGGATGTATTTAAGATAATGCAGTGATTAGCTCTGCAATAAAGAGGATATAGATTACTTTTGCGAACATGTGCTAAAATAAAAATCTGTGTAACTTCTCTTGTTTTCATTAATAGGTCATCAATAAAGCATCCAGAATTTCTTTTTGTACCTCGGGTTCTGATGCCAAAAGCATTCATCAATCAACACCTTTTCTTACATTCCTCCACATTGTCTTTCTCTTTTTTTAAACGTTTTATTGATTTTTTAAGAATTACAATCTTTAGTGCTTAATTAACAACATGTTCTCTGGGTTCAGATATTTAACATTAACTTCTTCAATATAAATCTGTTCAGTCCTACACAATCCAGTATTTTTTCCTTGATCCTTCTTTCTTCCCCATATTTTTTGCATTTTCCCCTCATTACAGTTACAATTTTTGGTACTGTTGATGTATACAAAGTTAGATATAAGCATCTTCATCATATTTTACTAATATACAAATAACAATAATATCAATTCATAAATCAATATCAATTCATAAATCAATATCCTGTTTTTCATGCTCGTTAAGGTTTGATTTCCCATCAGTATTTGAAATATCTTTGTCAGTTATAATTTTCTCAATATTAATTACATTTATATACAGTAGCTAAAAGTTTTATTCATACCAATCCTCTTCTTATACTCATATTTCCCAGATCAAAAAAAGAAAGAAAAAATGCTATTTTAGTTCTAAATCATATCTTTCATTATAATTATATCTAAGGGTCATCCATTCTTTTAATCTTATTCAAACAAGTATTTAAACATATAATGCTCCCTCTAAAAAGTCAAATCTTCTGGGGTTTTTTAAATCTGACTCTCACTTTCTTTCTTTGCCAAGTAGCTTTCCAAGCCAGGGCAATTAGATCACCCAAGAATTTTCTTTCTATTTTTGTGAAAACTGCTTGGCATGAGGAAGACAATTTAGGTAAGGTATTTTTGGAGGGGAATTCCGCCCATTTATATTCCTTAAGCAACTCCCAGTTCCTTTCTCCCTCAATTTCTCTTTTTATTCCCTGTCTCCCAAGTTGTGATATTTCCCCTAACAGTTCTATATTCCATTTTTTAAAAATCTTCTTCCTTGCCATCAGATGTATTTTGCAGACCTAAGGGGTAAAAGGTCTTTTGCATTTTCATTGTTATGGCTAAGTCTTGCAGCATTTTGTTTGTATATAGTCATTTATATTTCCCTTCTTTTATCTCTTCCGTCTCTAAATCGTTTCCTCTATTTCATCTTCTGATTTCTGGTTTATTTGTTCATACTTTGTAGTTGTAGATTTAATTTGGAGATTTGCTCATTTATATTATCTAAATTGTTTTTAGTTTCATTATGATTTCTTTTTATGTCCTCCTTGTAAGCGACAATTGTTTGGTGAATTAGTTGTAGCATAGAGTATATTTCCTTCTGAAAAGTGTTTGTGTTTTCTTGAGGCATCGTTCCTGGAGATCCTCTAGTTCCTCTAGTATCACCAGTCTCAGTAAGAGTAGATCAAAATTTCCTCTAGTTTTCTGGTCTTTATATGTAACCTTTATAATCCAATAGATTCCACAGTATAGGACCAGTCCTGAAAGCAATATTTTATAGTGATCCTTTGTCTCAAGTATCCAAAAATTATTAGTCAGGCAAGATTGTAATTCACAATGTTCAAAGTATTCAAAATATTCAACCTCCCTGAAAACAGCTCAAAAGTCTCTCCCATCCAGGCATAGTCAAATTTTTCTTTCTCTCCCACAGGCTCTTGAGGTTAAAAGTCCAAGCTCCGTAGGTATTTATAATCCAAGAAGATCAGAGTGATAAGTATGCCAAAATATTTTCCTTTATTGCCAGCTGTTCCCCCAAGCAGTCAGGGAGCAAATTATAGTGCTGTACACAAATCCACTACTAGATGTCATTCAAAGTCCATTTGCCACTCTTAAGACAAAGGATTGATTTCTTATATTTCGCCTCAATGTTGTTGTTGTTTTCGAAAAAAAATCTTAACGGTTATCTCAGTTTTCAAATTTATCAAAACTGTAGCTTTATGTTACTTCTACTTCAGTATTGTATGTTTCTGTCTTCCATAAAATTAAAACACTGCTTCCATTCACATTCAGAAGTTTTTAGCTTCTTGGGAGCCTTTCGCAGGAAATTCAGTTGTAAAATAGTGAAGAAAGGATCAATATTCTCACCCAGTTCCAAACATGCTGTTTACAGTGTGTTAATTGGTGCTTTTTCTTCTTCAGTTGTCAGCAGCTAATGGCCGGCCACAGGAATGTAGCCAGTCTTTCCCCTGCCGATTTGGAGGGCTTTCCTTGGATCGAATGGAAAGACCGCTGTCTCTCCGTGATCAACAATGCACCCCTCCTCTTCATCGCCTCTTTGGAGTGACTTTAGGCCCTTTTTAGGGCCCCTAGCAGGGCAAAATCGGGCACGGAAGGCAGAGCCCTGCCTTCCTGTGTCTGGTTCTGCTGCGACGCAAAACCGGAAGCCCTCCACATTGTCTTTCTATTCATTTACACTAAATCATGTTGCTTTTTTAATTTTTTTTTGCCTTGATATTTCAACATAGTACAACCTGTGACCCCAATCTTTAGTTTCCATCATCTTCAATCACCTACGAATATTCTCTTGAAGCACTGTTCTTCACTTCTTTTATGTGTCTTTGTTCTCACATATTCTGAATTCCTTTTAAGTTTATCAGATAGTCACCATGAATAATAGTCAGGATTGGTGGGAATTCGGGTATAAAACAACTAGAAGATACTATATTTTTTCCTATCCTTCCTCCTCCCCCACAAAAAAAATCTTCTATATTTGTTTAACTCTCCTTTTCATATGCAGAATTTGAATATTCTTATTGATAAGTGGTAGGAATGCATAAATCCTAATATTCTTGCCTTTTTGAAGGATAATGATCCAAATTGGCTGAGGAATTTTGGGAATTGAAGTCCACAAGTCTTAAATTTGCCAAGTTTGGAGATCCCAAACTATACGTTATTCTTAGTGTTCTGGATCTGGTACAGCCTCAAATTCTATCTACTTCCAGTTTAAAGGATTAACTTGCAGAAAACCCTGGAATCAGAAAAACTTTGTTGGCTGAGGACAGAACACAATACTCTGGAATTTTCTAGAATGTTATTGGAATGTTAAGTTTTGTACACACATAATATAGTATGTGCTTTTTGCTTTACTTCTTTTATTCTACTCATCTTTTGTTTGTTCGGTCTGTCTAGCTGTAAAAAAATGACTGGGCTTTCGAGATGCCATTTGCCCATGAGTTACTACACACCTGCAATAATCAAGGCAAAATTATAGGGGAAAATGAATCATTTCCACATAATTGCAACTACAAAATTTGATCGTTAGTGAGAGGTCCTTAGGATTAAAGCTTAACTGGGAAGCATTAATGACATTAGAGAACAGATATACTGAATTACTGTTTATTATTTAAAACTGATAAATTTGTACATCAATAAATTTTAATATTAGTATCATAGTACATATGGACATCAAATCATGCACCATCCTAAAAAGATGGTACCAATCAATCTCCCCAATTATAACTAAAGTAATAAATATAAATGAGCAATGATTTAAATGAGTTCTTATGAAAAGTCATCCAAGATAGCAGTGTCCTCATATAGAGCTCAGAGTAAGATCATCGAGCATTAGGTAGTTATTTATTTAGTCAGTTTATTCAACCACTCAGTCAACATACAACTCAGAGTGATATATGATTAAAGCAATATTGCTAACAGTAAAATATAATATGTTTATTAATTCATTTATCCTTTTAAAGAGTTATATTGCCACCCTTGTTATGAACTCACAAGATATAAAACAAGATATAAAACAAGTAACACCCAAGACAAATCAACAACCCAAAATAATCAATCCTGACAGGTGTATATGGCCTCATAACCCAAATTAAATTAATAATAATAATAATAATAATAATAATGCTTGGAGGAGAAACCAGGTGTTCTAAGTAGCCAGCATTGGGACCACCTGGTTCTTGGAGGGAGTATTATTCCAGGCATAGTAGCTGAGCAGAGCCAACTTCTGGGTCCAACCAGATGACATTACTTAAATTATGAGATTTAGTTTATACCAACCATACTGGATTTTATTGGACAGGTAAAGATAATTGGTAACAGGCAGTTTTGCAAATAATCAGTACCTGTGCCCTGAAGGGCTTTAAAGAAGTCAACCAGATCTTGAATTTCATCCAGAACTCACTTACAACTGTAGCAATGTATAATATAGTTGTACCGAGCTGTACAGATGCATTTTAGACTAGCTGTGGTCTTTAAGGGCATGATCAAGTAGCTTTCATTGCAACAATTCAGACAAGATATGACCAAGGTATGATTATGAGTAGGTCTTCCCAATGGGAAAATCTGGTGCAGAAGACAGATTTGTGAAAGGGCTCTCTGGCTCACGGCTGCCAATGTTCTTCAAGCAGCTGTTATGAGTCTAAAAGCATCCCCAACTTGTACTGGCTTCTCAGAAGGAGTGCAATCCTATTCAGAATCCAAGATGAAAAAGTTCTGAATACAGGAAACCTCAAAATTCATAGCCACTCAGTCTTACTAGGGTTGAGACTGTTCCTCTCAATCAATAACCTTCAGAACTTTGATCAATTTGCTTGGGCAATCAGGAGTGGAGATATTCCCTGACTATCATCGGTGTAGTGATGGTACTTAACCTCATGCCAATGGATGACCTCATTCTACAGCTTCCTGTGGATATTAAACAGGAGCAAGGAGAGAATTGAATCCTGACACACCTCACGAAAAAAGCCTCAAGGATTTGACCTTAACATGGCAAGAACTGGTCCTGGAAGACAAAGGAGAAACATCACAACTCTATGTCTCTCACAGATGGAAGGGGACCATAGACTATATAGTACTAGAACCTAAAGAGATAGCCAACCTCTGAATTAATGAATGCAGAGGAAAATGGGGAAACATTAACCAAGACTCATATAAGGATTGAAAGCCACTTCACGTAACAGCTGAAAGATTAACCGTTCACGTAAGAATGTTTTATCACCCTATGGACCAAAGTACCACAAACAGGTTTCTGTCAGGCTTTATTCCAAGGATGGCTGAAAAACACCACAATCCAGTTCAATATTTTCTGAATTGAGAGATACACTTTGCCTTTGTATTCCAAAAATGAATGGGTGTGACCAGGAAAAACACTACATTTACATTTAATTCAAAATGCCTTTAGTTAAAAGTAATTATTTTTTTACTGATTTATTCAGAAGCCAGCTTGGTGTGGTGATTAGAAACACAAGGGTAAGAATCAAGATGACATGAATTCTATCCCTTTTCTTAGGCACAAAGACAATTGGATGGCTTTGGGCCAGTTACTCAGCTGTGGGCAGAAGGAACAGCAAACTACTTCCCCAAAAATTCCCCCCAAAATAGCAGGGATTTGTCCAGGTAGTCACCAGGAGTTTATTTTATTATACTGATGGAGGAGCCCTGAAAGATGGCTTCAAGGTAGCATCTGTTGTTAAGAGCTTCCTGTAAAGTCAAATTAGCCTTTTTTCGCTTTTATCAAATTTATTTTATTTTCATTTTTATTCTTGTTCTGGTGGAGATCAGTATGGGGAAAAGGAAAAAGAGGCAACACTCACATTCTGCATCTCAGGTCTCAAAACTGACTCAAAGATACCCACCCCCCCCCACACACACACGCAAACCCCTGGTAAACAAGAATGCTAGGATTTAGGCATGTTGATTCTTAAAAGCCAGCATGAGAATGCAATCTCTTGGTGTCTGAATATCAACATTCAGTTAGATATATTAAACTTATGTTTTGTTGCTTCACCAATGATTCACACAGAAATCTTTAACCATTTCTGGAGTCTGGATGTTCAGACGCTGCCCAAGATTTAAATCAATTGACTGGTTTTTAAAACACAAATAGTTAAATAATCTAACTCAATGCCACTCCTGTCAAAATTCAATATGCTGCTACAGTATTAGAGTTTAATGGAAATGAAAATCATATTCTAAAGATGAAAAAGGGTATCTACTACTCAGATCAAGCCAGATCAAACTAACAACATGTTTCATATTTGAAATTTATCTATCTGTTACACAAAAGACTTTTCTTATAAGAAAACAAAACAAAATTCAATACATGTGCCTGGATGGTAGTTATTCCTATGTCTACTTTGATGCAACTACTCATCCTGAAGGTGCTGAATGATAAACTAATTGCATTCAGTCTTCACAATCACTCAAGATTTTCCATTTAAATTCAATTTTTAAAGGAGAAAGGCCATTTGGAAATTCATTCTCTTTTACAAAGCCCAGAATGTAACTTTAAAAATTGTGATTAGCATTCATCTGTCATTCAAGGAAGATTTAAAGGTATTTTGAATATATTAAAATGCATGGGAGAGAAATATGAAAAGCAGATTATGAAGTCAAGGAAATTTGTATCTGTTGGACTTTGTTAAAATGTAGACCTAGAGGAAAAAAGCTGAGATATTCACTACAATTTCTCATTAGCCATTTCAGTTTTTAAACTGAAATTTAAGTGGCTAAAATCCTTTGACACAGACTGGAATATCTTACTTAAATCATCAACTTCAAATATTGAAAATTACTTGTTAAGGACATAGTACTTACTTTCTACTACTAGGGAAATCCATTTAAAAGTACAAAAAACTATTGGAATTTAAGGTATTTATGTTTTATATTACATATGTAATAATATGATTAGAATAATATATTTAATATATTTTAATACATAAATTTAATAGAGGCCTGAATTAGACTCTTACATTATAGCATAAGAACATTGCATTCCTTATACGTAACTACAACAGATCTTAAGTACACCTCTACAATGATTGTTGTAAATATGCTACCACTCATTGTGACATATTTTATTTTTTCTATTTGCGTCATTATAAATATTGTATAACTTTTTCTAATTAGTTAGTTTCAAAGCAAAGATATAAACTTTGCATTCTGTGAGGAAAAACTATGACTGAACTTTACCAATGTTGGAGACATCATCCTCATCCACCAAACTGCTTCTTTCATGATGCAGAACAGAGGAGGGATCACCTATTGTCCTACTTTCCAGGTTTGGAATAACCAAATGCCATTCCCTTGGGAATGTCCATACTAATAACCCATGATATTGTTTCCAGGGGCCATAAAGTCCTGTGCTTTTTGATAGTTTCATAGATAATGTAAATTCTTGCCTGTTGTTTACTCCCTTCTCTTTCCATTTTTGCTTCCTTATTGTCTCATTTTTGCTGGTTAACAGAATAATAAGAGTTGAAATAGACCTTGGAAGTCTTCTAGTCCAACCCCCTGCTCAAACAAGAAACTCTATATCATTTCTGAGAGATGGTTGTCAGAACTTCTTCTTAAAAGCCTCCAGTGATGGAGCACCCACAACTTCAGGAGGCAAGTTGTTCTACTGATTAATTGTTCTGTCAGGAAATTTCTCCTTAGTTCTAGGTTGGTTCTCTTCTTGATAGTTTCCATCCATTGCTTCTTGTCCTACATTCAAGTGCTTGTTGATGTATAATAAACAACCAAACATGAACTATATTTTCGCTAGTGGAACTGAGTGCTGTGTATGCTTGCTCTGATCCAGATATAAGGGATTGATTGGGAATGTTCAGAGGACCAAATGGAATGGAAATCACCCATAGCAATTTTCCAATAGCCAGAATGTGGTGGAGTCACAATTTCATTTTTTAAAGTTACTCTCTCCAGATTTCCTGTGGTGAGACTGTAAGTAATTCTTAAACTGTTTTGTAAACAACAGGGAGCACATTAAAAAAAGCCAACAACCGTGCAGTTTACCTGAGTATTTATTATATATTGAACATTGTGTGAAATCAGTAATGAGCTGAGTTCACAGAACAGCCTAATCTGAAATATTATTGCTTGCCTGTGACTTAATGCATTATGTGAATTTAGCCAATCTAGTTGTTTTATAGAGCTTCCAAGTATTTGTGACTTATTCAATAAACCATAGTTAAAATAATTCTAGTCCAAAATGGAGTTGAGCGATAATAAATTTGAATAAATAAATAGATTATTATGATGTGAAAACCTACTGAACACAGCCTACCCTAATCATATTAGCTGAACTGAAAATGTAATCTAATATATCTGGCTATAGAAAGTTAGTCTAATTTTAAGCACAGTGATTTACTCCAGAGTCATCTGGAAGTGGGATAACCAAGGATGCAGATCTCCTCCTAGATATCCTCATGACCTGCCAACCCATGGAGAAGGAATGGTGTTGGCTGAAGCAGCCCCCACAACTTTCCAATGCAGCTGCTAACATCCCCTGTAGGGGATCTATAACAGATCCATCTGTTTTGCCCCGTGCACTTGCTGACCCACGTGACACATGGGGGATTTGGAGGAAGAGGAAGAATATGTTCTCTCCACTGCATCACCTATGACCTGACTACTACAGGTGATTAGAGTGAAACAGCCAATAGGAGTTAGGCACATCCTACCTTCCATCATATCAGCTCAATTGCTGCCAAAGCAGCATGATTTAAGCAAAGAGCAAGATTTATGTCAGGAAAAGATGGAAAGCACTGCTTCAATTTCAAGTTCAGTTCTTGCCTATGGGCCCTGGAAGAATAAAGGCTGCTTCATGAAGAGCTGTTCTTCAAGAGTGGTTAGCCAAGTATCCTCAAGCTAGGATTAGGAACACATGGAGATGTCTCTTCTCTTAGGATTCGAACTCCCTTCCTTTGCAGTAAAGAATCTTTTGGGAAGAAAAAGGCAGCAGGATCAAAGCAGGCAGATACGTCACAAACAGACATACACACACATCCCACAGTAAGTAGTGCTGGATCCCTGTTACTATTTAGAAAATAACTGTTAAAACTGAAACATTAAACTAGAGATTAAAGTAAAACAGAAATCCTAAACATGCCAACCTAACAGTCTAAACACATCAGAGAAGATATCATTAAAATGGGAGTTAATGTGCATGTACTGCGATGTTGTTCCTCTTTCAGAAATGTAACACGTAAGGACAAAGCTCACTTCTCCTGCTAAATATATACCTTGGTTCTTCTTTGCATATGTCACGGGTTTTTTTTTATCATGTGACCATCATTGGAGGAAAGGAAAGAATTGATCTAAAATGCCATGTGATCCAGGGGCCAATTTCGTTCCCACAGTATTCTTTTATCGGTTTATTTATTTGCTTATCCACATTAATCCTTAGTGGATTCAACACAATATAAAAATAATACCAAATAAAACAACAATAAATTCAAAATTACATTATATGCAAAACTTGTTTTCAATTCTGGCACAGAAAACTCTAATCATTCCCCCAAATCCTTCCAGAAAAGCCAAGGTTTTACCAGCTTTTGGAAGTGACAGATAAATAATCAGAAATGGGCAACTCACAGAACAGAGGTGTAACATGGGGTCTAGGACAACTCACCGCAACCAACTCACCCTAGTCAACTCGCCCTGGCAGTCTTGCTCCAGCTGACTCACCCGGGCCAATTCACTGCAGGACAACTTGTCATGGGACAATTCAACATGGGATAGCTCAAGAGAGGGACAAGTGAATTGCAGCGGGCCTTGTCTTGCTTTAAGTTTGAACCTTCTCAAGTTAGACCTCCTCAAGGTTGAGGTGAGCTGCAATTCTGCCTGTTCCTCTCTCAAGTTGTCCTGCATTTAATTATCCTGCAGTGAGTTGTCCCATGATAAAATGGCCTGGTGAGTTGTCCCGCAGCAAGTTGTCTTAGGGCAGGGGTAGACAACCTTGGCTCTTTTATGACTTGTGGACTTCAACTCCCAGAATTCTGGGAGTTGAAGTTCACGAGTCATAAAAGAGCCAAGGTTGCCTACCCCTGGTCCTAGGGGCACATACAGGTAGTCCTCAACTTACAACTGTTCATTTAGTGGCCATTTGAAGTTACAATGCCACTGAAAAATGACTTATGACTGTTTTTCACACTTACGACCGTTGCAGCATCCCCATGGTCACGTGATCAAAATTCAGATGCTTGGCAACTGACTCGTACTTACGGTTGCAGGGTCCCAGAGTCATGTGATCACCTTTTGTGACCTTATTACAAGCAAAGGGGAAGCCAGATTCACTTAACAACCATGCTGCCAATTTAAGAACCGCAGTGATTTATTTAACAATTATGGCACGAAAAGTTGTTAAAATGGGGCAAAATTCATTTAACAGATGTTTCACTTAGCAACAAAAAAAATAGACTCAACTGTGGTTGTACGTTGAGGACTACCTGTACTGCATTCTGCACCCAACTGAAGCTTTCAGATGCTCTTGAAGGGCAGCCCCAGGTAAAACATGTTACAGTAATCCATTCTGGAGATAACCAGGCCATGAGAAGAGCACCACTATTTTAAAAATGTTAGTTTTTTGGTTTATATTTAGCATGTAGCCAGTTGTGGGATTCAGCCAGTTCACACCAGTTCAGCAGAACCGGTAGCTAATTTTTTGTTGCCCAGGCCCAGAATGGACTTCCAGAAGCGGCATCCACACAGAGAACCAGTTGTTCACATATTTGAATCCCACCACTGCATGTAGCGTACGTTTTGAATAAAATTTCAGAGCAATTATTGTTATTCCCATTCAAGCAAAAAAATGTTACATAAAAACAAAAAAGAAGTTAAAAAAATATCAGTAGTAAGCCCGAGAAATTAAAAGCTTGATGTTAGAAACCAGCTAAAATGAGTGGATACCAATAATTCACAATATTTCTCCATACATTTCTATCCATGCAAATCATTCTAGCTTTCACTACATCCATACATTGCTTCATACACTTTTATTTATAAAATATATAAACTGCCTCACTCTAGCCCTAGAGCATCTACACAACTTAAAGCCACCAAGGTTGAGATACACTGCTTTAGGGGGGGAATTCTTTAAATGTCTCATTTCTCACTTTTTCTGGGATCTCATCAACTCGATCCAACCATGACTACATTTTCCCTTTCTTTTGACCCATTTAGCCTTCCTTCATATATTTGATTTGTGACTGAGGCTTCACACATTCTCTTTTATGACCAGATCACCTCTATATACTAACTTTTATATTCAGTCCACAAATCATTAATTCGGTACTCATTCATTCTTGCTCTTATCTCTTCTTTTTGGCCATATGCCTTTGAAACACTCGGTTCCTATTGCACTGGACTAAATTTCTTCTTCCGCAGTATTCATTTTTCAGTCTGACATAACAAAGTGAGCAAAAATATACTCTCACCAATAGCCCTCGACTTATGACCACAATAGTGTCTGCAATTTTGATTTTACAACCACTTTTACGATAATCATAAAATGAGTCATAGTTATTTAGAACGGGCTGTTGAAGGACATTCATCTTTGTGAAGTTCATGGGTATGGACTGGGTAGCAAACCTGGCAGCCACCTTTTTTGGGAATACTCTTACATGTGTGTGTTTTCAGCACTTATTTCAGTCTTGACATCCTATTTAATCAACACATCCAAATATTTATTAAATTGATAAGACTGCCCAGCTCCATAGTGAGGAAGTGCAGAGGTACAACAGAAATCTCTATTGTACAAAAGAATATACAGATGTCTCTATGTGGCTGCAAAAATGGGACTCAAAAGAAACCATGCTTTGCATGCTTCCCTCAACTTGTTCATACTTTCCATTAGCTTAATTCCATACACTTCTTTGTCCCTCTGTAGCATTTCTACTCCATCCATTCTGATGGGAAATTACCTTCTCATACTTTTTCTTTCTGCAGTCATTGTACTTTCACTCTTCTTCCTCTTCCTCCCGTTTCTTCTATGATGCTTTTTTCCCCAATCTTGATCCACTTGACACTCCCCCATGATTTGCCCCTCATCACTCTAGTTTCCTTCACTAATTCTCCCAGTCTTTCATAATACACTATCAAAGCGATCATGCTTTTAAATGTATTTTCATTCCTTTGCCATCTGTAGGTATCAATAGGCAGGGCCTCTAATCATGTAACTGAAATAAGAGGCTTTTTTTTTTTTTTTGAAGCAGATACTCAGCCATCACTATTGTAATTCATTCCTGGATCTTGAAACCTTTTCTTTTCCTTTGGTCAAGTCATTTCCATCTCTCCATTCAATGTTTTGTCTGATTTCTCATTTCTTCAGAATTCTGGTTCTTCCATTACCACCATTTATTGGAGTACAACATATACAGTAACTATCATCATTCATGGATTCCTGCTTTCACATGCTTTCATAACAACCTAAATACCCAGCCACTCTTTTGGATGTACATACATTTCATTCATAGCAATAGTAATAGCACTTAGACTTATATACCACTTCACAGTGCTTTATAGCCCTCTCTAAGCAGTTTAGTCAGCATATTGTCCCCAACAATCTGGGTCTCATTTTACCAACCTCAGAAGGATGGAAGGCTGAGTCAACCTTGAGCCGGTGAGAATCAAACTGCCAAACTGTTGGCAGTCAGCAGAAGTAGCCTGCAGTACTGCATTCTAAACACTGAGCCACCACGTCTCTTACCTATACCATCACTACTGTGACTTATTACAGTTAGTCTCAACTTATGTTGTTTTAACGACAGGTCAAAGTTTAACGACAACTCAAAATTATGATGGCCTTGGAAAAGGTGATTTATGACCTGTACTCACACTTACGACCACTGCACCACCCATGTGGTCATGTGATTGCAGCTTGGGTGCTTGGCAACCAGTTTGTGTTTACAACCAGTTGCAGTGTCCTGTGGTTATGTGATTTATTTTATTTATTTATTTATTTATTTCTTGTATTTCTACCCCGCCCTTCTCCCTGCGGACTCAGGGCGGCTTACAGCCATTTAAAACAAATACTTGAATACAAAAATACAAAATTTAAAATTGATTAAAATGAAATATTATCCTAAGGCCGAAAATTCGAAAAAAATTTAAAAACCAAATTAAAATAACCCTTAGGCCAGTCCTGCTAACTTAAATAGCCATGTCTTGAGGGCGCGGCGGAAGGAGGGGAGATCCGGAATCACCCGGATCTCTGGGGGTAGCTCGTTCCATAGGGTGGGGGCTCCAACAGAGAAGGCCCTCCCCCTGGGGGTCGCCAGCCGGCACTGTCTGGCTGACGGCACCCTGAGGAGACCCACCCTGTGGGAGCGTATCGGCCGATGAGAGGTAATCGGAGGCAGAAGGCGGTCTCGGAGATAACCAGGTCCGATGCCATGGAGCGCTTTGAAGATGATAATCAACACCTTGAAGCGCACCCGGAAAGCCACCGGCAGCCAGTGCAGCTCGCGCAGCAGCGGCGTTATATGGGAGCGACAAGTCACTCCCATCACCGCCCGCG
>NW_015390138.1:40610-44464 GCF_001527695.2 Protobothrops mucrosquamatus
ACCCCACCGCCCCTACCCCGGGTCCTCGGCTGATGGAATACCTGGAAACCCGGCGGGCAAATATCAACGAGGGGCACTCCCCCTTCCGTGCCCAGCCAGGTCTCGGTGATACCTGCCAGGTCCGCACCCCCCTCTTGGATAAGATCTTGGATGAGGGGGGCCTTGTTTACCACGGACCTGGCGTTGCATAACATCAGCCAGTGATCCCGGGCCCGAGGATCTAAGATCCCTGGAAGGCGAGTAGAGCCCTGAGGACCGGAGCACCCACAAACTTGTAAACAGCGTGTGCGTGCTCCCAAAACCCGATATGGTCCTCTGCTCCCGCCATATCTGCCCCTCCCACTGACCGTACTAATCACACCACCCTCCCTTAACCCCCCAGCCTCTTCCCTCATCATTCTAATACCGCGTCCCTCAGACAGGTCTGGCCTTAGGCTCAGAGAGGCTAAGGCCAGACCATGATTTGCAACCTTTTTTTGCAGATTTCCAGCAAAAAATATCCATTTGAGAAGGTGGATTTACTTAACTACCATGTGATTCACTTAATGACCATAAAATTGTCATAAACTGAGGTCCAAGTCAACTTATGAGGTCCAAGTCGACGACTTACAACAGAAATTCTGGTTTCAATTTGTGAGGACTTAACTGCATTGTATTACTATATCCCACCTCATATTTTGTACAACTCAAGACAGTATACAAAATGCTAATCTATTTTTCCCACAACCACCACCCAGTAAGGCAGCGGTTCTCAACCTATGGGTCGTGACCCCATTTGGGGTTGATCGACTATTTCACGGGGGTCGCCAAGCAAGGCTGTCTGCCATTTTTTTTGTCCGCCATTTTTTTCCCCTTTTCCGGCGGGTGCCTTACCTCCCTTGGGCTGGCCCAGCTGGTGGTCGGCCTGCTCCATCTCTGCCACTTGCCAGCTACGCCTCGGCCGGCGCAGGGGGCAGAACCACGCATGCGCAGCGCTCCCGGGCAGGGAAAGTCCTCGACTTACGACCGGTTGGGTAATCCTCGACTTACAACCGGTTTAGTCCTCGACTTACAGCCGGTTTAGTCCTCGACTTACGACCGGTTGGGGGTCGCGGCATTAAAAAGGTTGAGAACCACTGCGGTAAGGGATGAAAGAGAGAGATTGCCCCAAAGTCACTCTCATGCTTTCATGCCTAAAAAAGGAGTACAATAAATCAGCCTCCAAGTTTCTAGTCTGGCACCACACTGATTTTTCTCTTCCCTGCTCCATGATGTCATACCACTTTAATTATTATTTTATTCTTCCCTTTAATTTTATGAACTTACAATGTACCTATTTCGCTTTATTTCATTCCATTTATTCATACAGGTAATTCTTACATCGTGTGTCACAATTCTCCCTAGGTGATAGCTATCATCTGTGTGAACCATTAAGGCTTTGGTTAACTAAGGTTTTCACATAATGTTTTTCAGTAATGTAGGAAACTGAAAATTAGGTTACTAGTCTTAGTCATACCCATGCCAGATATAGCATTCCCCGATTATAATAAGAACAGCATCTATCAGTTTTTAACACATTTTGACCCGTATGAAACAAGTTGAAGAAAAACTCAGTTTTACTTCAAGGATATTTCTCTAAAAATATGAGTGTCAGAGAATTGATGCTTTCAAATTGTGGTGCTTGAGAAGGTCTTGAGAGTCCCTTGAACTGCAAGATCAAATCAGTCAATTCTAAAGAAAATCAACCCTGACCCTTCCAAATAAGGGCAGAAGCTGAAGCTCAAATATTTTGGCCACCTAATGAGAAGAGAGGAGTCATTGGAAAAGAACCTGATGTTGGGAAAGATTGAAGGCCAACAGGAAAACGGGAAGGCAGAGGATGTTAGATAGTGACAAGAACGCAAATAAAAATGAATTTGAGCAAACTCCAGGAGACACTAGAGGACAAGGGGGCCTGGCGTGCTACGGTCCATGGGGTCATGAAGAGTCAGACACAACTTAGCAATTGAACGACAACAAAAGGAACTCTAGTCTATAAAATCATCCTGTGAATCAACATACAGTTGCTCACATCCCATCAACCCAAGGCATATACAGGACACTGACACACTCACAGGAAACTCAGGACAATTCTAAATATTAAAATAGAAATACATTTCGAACCAAACCCGATTATTTTTCAGAGTTAATGATATAGCTCTTGGTCAAAATTGAATAGTCATCAACTACCAGTAGAAATGAAGGATTTTTATTTAGGCTTCCTTAAATCTGATTATTTGCGTTCTAACTATTATTATGAGTATTTGCTAAGAGTCTATCATGGCAGGATGGAAATCTAATAAACCAACATGCAACACTTGGCTTTCGGAGTTTTGAAAACTTATGTCAGGAGAATCTGGAAGTGTTTCCTATTCAAATAAAACCAGAACAAAGAAATATGAGCATTTGTGTGTACAACCCCCAAGATAACAACCATTTCTCTTCTTAAAAAGAACATGTGAGCAATAAGCAAAAGCAATACATAAGCAGGTTTTATTAGGAAGATCCAGAAGCAAAAACTGGGACCAAAAGATGAAATTGCTTCACAGATGAATAGCTTATTCATAAGAGAAAGAGCTCATCATCTTTTAATAATCCTCACTTCTACACAGAGAATAATGTCAAACCACATTAATCAAACCTCCGAATACATGCCCAATAAGTAATGGTAGCAGACTTCAAGATACCGTATAGCATTATTGAATCTACATCAATTAATTCAGAAGAGCAAAATTATGCCCGCGTTATGCAGTTTGTGATAGCATGAAAGATTTCACAGCCAAGGGCTGTACTAAACCATAATATGCTTTGATTAGCTTTGGCTTAGTATGTAAACTCTAGCATTGAAGGGTTTGTAAATTGTATTTAATGGCTTAGGGCGTTGTGGGAATAAAGCCAAGTGTAGCTTATAATGACAGCCATGGTTATAAGCGTCCTCCAGGATTACATCGGGTGTTGTGATCATCAGGGTTCATATATTAGACGTTCAGAAAGCCCACGCGGTTAAAAATGTGGTTTAGGATTGTGCAAACCAACCAGCGTACTTTATTCAGTAAGCTTGGTTAAG
This sequence comes from Protobothrops mucrosquamatus, assembly GCF_001527695.2. Taxonomy (NCBI): domain Eukaryota; kingdom Metazoa; phylum Chordata; class Lepidosauria; order Squamata; family Viperidae; genus Protobothrops; species Protobothrops mucrosquamatus. Next base: position 43,696 of record NW_015390138.1, read on the forward strand.
CATACCAGCACACCGCTGCAAAAGTCACGGTTTTTCTCTCTCTCTCTCTGATCCACACGCACACACTCTTCACCGTCTTAGCAAGCAATGGTTTGCGGCTATGACACCGTTAACTCTACAGTCCTTTGCATGCTTCGAAGCAAAAGGCGTTGACTGGTCAAGGCGCTTCTCAGGTGAGCAAGCGGGCAGGTGACTCTTAAGGAAGGGCGCGGGGAAGGGGAGGCGGATCGCTTTCCTGATTTTGCAAAGCAAAAAATCCGGGCATTCCCCAGAGAAGAATGAGTGCGTCATCCAACCCCCATCTACCCACCCACTCATGGTCCTCCTACGTCCCGATTCTCAGTACGACTGGGAGGCAAAAAGTAGGGAGGAGGAGGGAGAGAAACGGCAACAAAATGGAGACTTACGCTCGCTCTGTCAGCTACTGCGCGTGCGCCGTCGGTAAAACATCCACATGACGAGGAGACTGAAGAAGTGGATCAAACCGATGCCCTGGAGCGGGCAGTTGTATTTAAATGGTATGGGCGTAGTTAAGAGTTTTAGCAGCCGCGCACCGGAGGAAACTTGCGGATTTGGTAGCTGTCAGCTGTCTCGCTCGTCCCTAAAATCAGACTAGGCTGACGGTGGACGGGAAGACATACATTCAGAGAGTAAAGATATTAAGTGATCACCGGGCGGAGGGTATAGAGTCGTCTCCCTTGCGTTCTTTTCCCGGGGCAAAAGTCGGCGCTTTCTCTTGGGGAACGTTCAAAAGAACTCGTGTAGCAGC
>NW_015390139.1:0-2478 GCF_001527695.2 Protobothrops mucrosquamatus
AGGAATGAATGTTAGCTAGTAGACCAGAAAGGCTCAAAGGATAGAAGGAAATAACTTCTCAAGTGAATTGTGTGGGGATTTGAAATAAGGCTGATACTTTGGAACAATATTCATGCAAAGCTGGTAAGAAGCTTGGAGTCATAAATAACTCTTGAAAATATGATAGTTGTGTGATTTTAACAGAATACCCAGATAACAATAGAGATATTTGGAAAGAAGGAAATTCAGAGAAATATAAATGCATAAAAGAATCCCAATAGGAAATGTATCTGGGAAAATCTATCTGTACTGATTGCAACTCAAAGTTTGAAAAGTTAATAACATAATCAAATCAAATTAGTTTAGAAGTAAAGATAGAAAACATGGTTTCCAACATGTTCAAAACTAATATAAGATCTATTATTTCAAGCAGATTCTCAACTAGGAAATTTATCAACAAAATTCAGTCCTAAATTCAGCAGCACCTTGTCTTTGGCCTTCAATTGTTTTTGGAAGATTAGGAAGCTAATTCAGATGTCACCGGTATTGTTTTAGGACAACAGATTTAATCAGAATAGAGCTGGAAGGTACCTTGGAGATCTTCTAGTCTAACCCCCTGCTCAAGTAGGGGACCCTATACCATTCAGATAGGTGGTTGTCCATCTTTTCTTTAAAACCTCCAATGTTGAAGCACCTACAACTTCTGAAGGCAAGCTGTTTCACTGGTTAATTGCCATTGTTAGGAAGTTTCTCCTTAATTCCAGGTTGCTTCTCTTCTTGATTAGTTTTCATCCATTGTTTCTTGTCTTGCCTTCTGGTGCTTTGGAAAATAAGTTGACCCTCTCTTCTTTGTAGTAGCCCCTCAAATACTGGAATACTGCTACCATGTCACTCCTAGTCCTTCTTTTCTCTAGACTGGCCACCCAATTCCTGCAACCACTCTTCATATGTTTTAATCTCTAGGCCAGGGGTATCAAACTGCTGGCCCATGGGCCAGATGCATCATGCCGAAACTGCGCCCACCCCATTGCTGGCACGTCACGTGACATTACTCTAGGCCTTTGATCATCTTAGTTGCCCTTCTCTGTATTTTTTCCAAGTCTCAACATCTTTTTTGTAGTATGTTGACCAAACTTGGTTGCAGTATTCCAGGTGTGACCTTACTAAGGCTTTATAAAGTGGTACTAATACTTCACATGCTTTTGATTCTATGCCTCTGTTTATACAACCAAGGATTGTATTAGCTTTTTTGGCTGCTGCTGCACACTGCTGGCTCATGTTTAAGTGATTGTCCACTAGGTCTCCAAGGTCCCTCTCACTGTTACTGTTTTTTATTTAATATCAAGTGTAACATTTAATATTACACTTGAATTTTTCATCCTTATTTCTTTTCCCAATATTCTGTTTTTATTCTTGAGAACATTAAACCAAAATGATGTCGAAACAGAACAGGCCTTTCTGCCATATTGCAGTTCTAGCATGCAAAAGTTGAAACATAACACTTGCTATGCATCCTTTGAGATATTCAATAGAATATTAGGATAGAATATTTTGTTGATGTGTATAAATTGTTTGTCCATCTTTTTATTCTGACTGTTGATCAGGTAATTATAGCTGGGGATTTTAATCATGTTTTAAACTCCCTAATGAAATACAGTTTTAACTAAATTGAAATCTAATGGAAAGTCTATAAGCCTGTTTATTGGAATGCAATGTAATGACTATTTGGCAATGATTGATCCTTCTCAAAGTGAAAATACTTTTTTAATCTTTAGATAAACTTTAGCTAATCAAAGAGATAACTATAAAACTGCTCTCATTTCTTACCAAGCTTCAGTTACACAATCATTTTTTTAATGTAGAATCAAACAACTTATCAAGCCATATGTTTAACATGGATACAATTAAATCAATGAAATTTAAGTACAATACTGGCCCTGTTTATTTTTCTATAAAATGGCATAAAGTATTTATTGTTTGTTCCTATCCAACCCCCAGCTTTCATTTTCTCTTAATTTTTGTTTAGGACAAATGATACATAAACTTTTCTCCATTTTTTTCCAGAAAAACTTTTACTTCTATAATTTTGATAACCACTAAGGACCCAATAAGATATACAAGACATCACCCAATTTCTTGGATAAATATGGACGCTAAAATTTTTATACCAGTTTTGTGTTAGATAATACAAATCATTACCTTTGATAGTTCATTTAGCACAATCTGGTTTTATTGATTGTGCTAGATTATTTATTAATCATCAAACACTATAATATTAGCAGCTATACTTTATACATAACTTTTATCAGGTTCGCCTGATCCACCAGTTGCGGCCTTTTCTGGACCGGGACGCTTTGCGCACAGTCACTCATGCCCTCGTCTCCTCCCGCCTGGACTACTGTAATGCCCTCTATATGGGGCTCCCTTTGAGGAGCACCCGGAGGCTTCAACTGGTCCAGAATGCGGCCGCGCGGGCGGTGTTGGGAGGGACTCGTCACT
>NW_015390139.1:2552-17870 GCF_001527695.2 Protobothrops mucrosquamatus
TGGCCTAGGGAGGATTTTTAAACTGGGTTTTTTAGAAATTTTAATTATCACAACACAAAAATTTTGGTTTTAATTTGGTTTTATTCGGTGGGGTGTGTGGGTCTTTCTTTGTTTTAATAATGTTGTGAGCCGCCCTGAGTCCTTCGGGAGAAGGGCGGGATACAAATTGGAATAATAATAATAATAATAATAATAATAAGTTGGGTTCAAAGATGGCTGTCTCATTAGAAAGCCTTCAACATGGTGCAAATTACATTTTTGGAAAATACTCTGACTAGATTTGGTTTCTTTTTAATTTTCTTGTTGGTTCAAAGGTATACCAATGGATAGTATGGAATTATTTTGTCACCTATTAGGTTCTACATACTAGATTATTTTTTTATCATAGTACAATACTTTGTAAACTTTCAGGTTGTCACATTAATTGTAATACATCTTAGCAATTATCTGTTTCTTCTAAGGTTTACAAGTATTTGTAAAACATAGGGCCTCCAATTTTCTATGATTCATTTAAACGTATTGGCATAATTATTCCTAGAATTTCTTATACATAGGGATAATATTTTCCATTTTTAATTTCATATTAATATAAATGAATCTATAGAGAACAATAAATATTAAAACAAATACTGCTCCAAAGATGATACATATTATTAGAGAGAAAGGACTGGCAGGGTGGGAATAGGGAAGGCAATAGTTTCTTTAGGTAGGATGAGTTTATGCTAACAGAGAAGCTGAACTTGATCTCTGTACATCCATAGGGGCAGAGGGAGATGCCCTAAAACTATACAACCATGTTTTACATCTAGAGTCTGATCTTGCGGCCACAGAAGCAGTCTCATTCTTCCATAAACAGCTAAACATGAACCTTCAACAATGCTAACCAGTTGTATTAATTAAAACTTACACAGACATTTTTCCCATTACCATCAAATTGAAACTAACAAAGAAGGTAATTTGATCTCTCTCATTGTTGGTGATTTTTACATGTAAAACCTTTCCACATTCCACCCTTTCTAGCAAAAGAATGGCCTGCAAAGTTTCCAGTGGCAGATTTGTTCTCAGCCAAGAAATGTACAAGTGTAATGCAGTGCAGTACAAAGTAAATAAGACCAGCAGGACCTATATTTAAACCAGCAGACAGTTATTTTTTTCAACATCCTTCTTTGTTTTTGTTACACAAGGAATTTCTTCTCTTTGTTTCTGAACTTACAGCTTTTCTGGTGTGCAGTTATTGTCACATGGTTTGTGCACTCAGCTTTAAAGTTTATCTGCAAGTCAGCAATGCTGCTTTTGGCAAAAGTGTTAGTTCAACACACCTGCCTCATTCTTAACCGTGACCTGAAATTTAGCCATCTCCTTCAGGAAATGATAGCAGAAGAGTGGAGAATAAAGAACCAATAGTAGAGAAGTGATTTCAGCTCTGAAACTCAACTCAGGAAGTGGAGATAACCAAGACATCATGTCAGCATCAGTTTCTCCACAGGAGAGTCCAAGTCAAGTCAGCTCAGCTTGCGGATAACAAGCAGTTAGCCTTCTGAGATTCATTATACTCCAACAGCTACAGGGAAGCCGAGTAAAACAACTTCCCAGGTGGCAGACGCTGCATCCTCCAATGGCAGCTGCCTAAATATCTCTCCTGAGCCTCCTTTATTGTACTATGTGGCTGGACCACCAAGGAAAAGTCCAGGTGTACAGAGCCTACGTAGAGAAAGGAAATTCAATGTCATTGTTTTGGGATTAAGCAGGGAGGAAAGAAGGAGTAATGTTCTGGACCAAGTAACAAGAAAGGAGAATTAGTAAATTGGTAGGGGGTGGGGAGCAAATGACCCAAATATGCCTATCTGAGCTTGCATGAGGCACATTGTCCAGGATCTCTCAATCCTGATTGTGCATTTGAGCTTCTTTACTATTTTTCTCTCTTGAGGAGCAGGGATGTGTCTATTTCACAACCTAAGCTCCCTAAACTATTTTGTGAATTATTTCTTAGAATACCTGCAATCTAAACAATAGATTGACTTTTTTCAACTCTTCAGAATGTTTGAAAATGCTTGTAGAAAGAGATTGTCACTAGCAGGTATTATCAGTAACTTTTTACATTCACTTGAAAATTCACACAGAGTCTATCTCTACATATGGAACTATTTGTCCTGTATTCCCATCATTTGAATGTGAACCCTAACTAGTATTGTATCATATCATATCTGACATCATATTGTATCTTGCCATATTGTATTATAATATGATATGGTATGACATGGTATTTTTGCCAGATCACTGGTTGTACAGAAAGCCATATCCTCACTTTTATGTTCCTTATATTGTGTAGTTCAATTATGTAAAAGAAAGTCTTATGTTCATTTTCATGTGTTTATGTTCATATGTGCATGTGAGCCTTTGAGACAGTGTTTTTCCCCCCTCCTGACTGCCTGAACTAGTCTCTGCACTTTTCTTGATAGGGATTTTCAGAAGTAGTTTGCCAGGGAGAGTGAGGTCACCCAGTTGGCTTCATACCTAAGATGGGACTAGAATTCATGGACTCCCAGTTTCAAGCAGATATCTTAACCACAGTACCAAACTGTCTCTCTTAATTTCACATGAACATGTGTAAAGAATGAAAGAAGAGTAGTATGTATTTAGTTTTACATACCAACTAGCTAAGTACTTTATTATGTTCAGTATTCATTTCCTATTTGTAGGTGATTGCAATTTGTGAGTTTGCAACTTGCTACACAAATTTGTGTAAAATCTATAGCTCACAATAATAATATCAATGTTTATGGTATTCAAAGACCAATTCAATTATTTCCGTGTCCTCCAAGACTGGTTTGGTAGATGAAGTACAACCAAATAAAATTTTGCATATGAGAATTTCTGAAATGCACATCCCTAAAAATACAGTCAAACATGAACTTATTGTAGAGTAATGCTCTAAAATAGTGTAATTATATTGATAGAATGTGTATGTCAATGCTGCTAACATTGGATGTTCTTGCTTTGACAACAGATGGAAATGTAGCCATCTTTTCTCTTTCGCTTTTAGAGTTAGTTGATGCTGGGAGGGGGATGTGGATGAGAGTCCAGTTAGTCATAACAATAATAACTCAGTGGGAATCAAGGTTATTGCTCCCAGATTTGATAAAGATTTGGAGGGCTGGAGGGCTGGGGAGAAAGCCCGGGCTTCAAGCTAATTGGGGAATGTGATTTATGACTGTTAATTGGAAGAGGGAATTGTGCTTTCCTACTTTGTGCCCAGGGGAGGGGAATTCAGTTTTTGGCTTTAACTATGTAGTGCCAATACTTTGTTTCTCGAACAAAAGATTCTTTAAGGTAAACAATGCCTCGAAATTCTTTTGAATAGTTTCATCTGTCAGAACCATGACTGTGTATGTTTGGAAGCCCTTAGAGTAAGTTCCAAAGACTTGAAATCCTGTTTGGATTGTGATGTGAATAACAGCAGGAAAGCAGCTATATGCATTGACTTGTTTTGAGTGAACTGGAAATGAATTACATGTCACTTATTTAAAAGCTTGATTGGATCATTATAAATTTATTTTTGTCATGAGCTCTGGATTATGTTGATGGTTTAAAATATCAAACCAACAAAAGAAAACAAATATGCCTTACATTCAAGCTTTGTAGACACAAAAATCTAATGCAACAAATAAAGTCTTATTTATAGCAAGTAAAATGTGGTATATGGACTGTTTGGGCTTTCAAATGATGGCTCCCATTGCCAAATATACATAAAGCAAAATGTATGACCTTTCCAGAGAAATGTAAACTGGCATTAAGAATAAATTATATGACAAAGTGATAGATAGTTCCAGATGGCATTCTTCAAAAGAGCCCGTACGTTTAGGCAGTGGACTTGCTAATGTTTTGGTTGCAGGCAAATCACATATGCCATTCAGAGCAAAGTTCATACTATTCAGTAAATGTGAATCCTCCTAACTAGAACTTCAGTATTGAATGTGTGTTGCAAATGTGTTTGATCATGTATGGTACATACTCATAACTGATACTCATAAGATCTTTCTTTGCCTTTATTTATTTATCTAATCAAATTTCAAAGCTGCTTTACCTTAATGACACTCAGGATTAGATTGAAATTCCCAAAGAATCACATGCCTTGGGGTCTGAACCACCAACATAGCAACGAAATCCAGCAGCTCTGGCACAGAAGAGGCTGTGCAACGGGGACGGTAATATAACAGCAACAATTCCAATTGTTTCTCTAGAGCCAAATTTATAGCAGAGAGCATCACCAGGGGTTTTTTTTGTCATAGAACGCCCAGAAGGAGTTCCGGCACCTTTTTTGGATGGAACCTTGTAGGGTAGGCAAGGCGGGTTGTATAATGTGTGTGAGTTCCGGCACCTTTTTTTTTTTTTTTTTTTACAAAAAAAGCACTGAGCATCACTATTTGATTATCTCCAGGGCAGAGTCTCTGTAAACCAATAACAACTCATAGACGACAATTGCCCCCCCCACCTCTTTACCCCAGAGGCATAGCTTGTGCCAGACTTGAAATGCAGGTAGGAACATTTCAAGGAGGGATCTTCACCTTCCCCCCTGAAATTTTTGATAATAAATATTATATCAGTCCTAGCCTACTTCTGCCAAATAAGAGACCGTGATGACCTGGCTGGAAAGTAAGTCTCCAGTCTCTAAGCTTATGAGGGGGAGCCAATGGGCCAGAATTTAGCCTCAAATTAGAAGATGCTTCCACAAGGCTCCATTGGCACAGCACAGATCTTCTGGTGCAAAAAACATCACACAGTCCAACTTCAGAGGGCAGTAAAATAAGGACCAGATTGTTGGAAGCAATATGCTGATGATGTAAACCACTTAGAGCAGGGCTTTTCAATCTTTTCACCCATTGTACCACTTTTAAGATATGGCAATATCCGAGTACCACGAGTCGCCTAGCAAGGTGTTAAAAACTTGATGATCCCCCCCCAAAAGGAAAAAAGTGATAAAGTACAGGTAGTCCTCAACTTACAACAGTTCGCTTAGTGACTGTTAGAAGTTACAATGGCACTGAAAAAAGTGCCCCCCAAGCCACAGCTGAGCAAGACACCTGCCTACCCACCTGGCCGCGCTCTTCCTCCTGTCTGAGGTTTTCATTGTTGTGAGCATTTCTGTTGAGGATTGGCAGTGGGGGCGGGGTGGGGGGTGTTTGGTTTTTATTCCCCCCATCTGCTAGGTGGTTGCAGCAGGTTTTGGTCACTTCACATAACCCTGGGACACTGTGACCATCATAAATATGAATCAGTTGCCAAGCATCTGAATGTAAATCACAAGACCCTGGAGATGCTGCAACATTCTAGCTGATCGGCACTTCTGGGCTCAGCAGAAGCACCAGGATCAGCGCCGAGCTCCAGCTGGAGCCTGACACTGATCCTGGCGCTTCCGCTGAGCCCTGACAGCCTGCAGCTCCAGCCGTCTCTCACTCAGGCTTGTGTAGTGCTGTCACCGGTTCAGCTCATTCCTCTCCCCTGCTACTTTTCTAGGATGGTCACGTACCACCTGCCAGGTGCCAATGTACTCTCTAAACCCTGACTTAGAGAGTGTTATAAAGCACTATGAAGTGGTATATAAGTCTAAATGCTATCTATGAAGATTCTCTGTTATCCAGGTCATGGTTGTCCCAAAATGCTTTTTCAAAAGGCAATTGGACTTTCTTTTGAAAAAGCACCTTTGAGACAAGTCTAAGTGTTATTGCTATTGTTATTGCTCCGCCTCCCCAATCTGAGTGCTTTTGAGTACTCTTTGGGGCACTTCCCAAAGTTTCATTCCCCTGGCAAAAGCATTCAAGGGAGTCAGATTACCAGAAGGACAAATCCACACTGGAAGTTTCACCTTGGGAGTGGGGCAGTGGCAAATGCGTATCAGTGATGTCATAGGTAGCCCACCAGTCTCATAAGACAAACTAGCAGTCAGAGACCTTGCCAAATCCTCTCCATAGTAGCTGATGTCAGGAATGGTTCTGGAGAAACCAGGCCACATCTAGCCTCGAGTCTCTTCACTCATAGGCTAGCAGCAAAATATGTTACAGTTGAACTCATTGGTTCCTCTGTAATCCTGGCCTAGATTCATTCCAGTCTCTGATCTTCACTGATGGGTCAAATCTTCAGCTCTAGTAGCTATAATGGCCTCCACGTCTTCCAATCCACATCTCCCTGTATCATCATCATCTCCATCTCTGCCTCCACCTCCAAGCTGGCCTTCAACTACACATGATCACCAAGCAGGTACAGAATCAAACTTCTGAGAACTCTCAGGGCTTTCAAAGGGCCAATAAATATAAAACCACTGACCCTTGCCCTCTAAAAGATGGCAAAGAATTGCCCAGTACTGCAAATCATAAAATAAAATAACAAACAATATAAGATTGCCACTCATATGCAATCTCCCTCAAATTTCTCATCTTCTTCTGGTGACCATAGTAGTCTTGCACCATTTGAACAGTAAATACTTTATTTCAGATTCTATAGACAAGATAGAATGCTGCTAGTCAGAAAGGGTAACTAAAGAACATTATAGTAACACGCATGTAAATCCTGCTCAGTACAGGTATATTGAATCACTTATATATGTTGGATACATGGATTCTAATATTTAAAAAATATGCTCCAATTTGTTTGCATTTAGCTGAAATTAGACACTGAATCAGCATGGAATCTTCCCCGAATTTACAACTGAGAGCCATCTGTAGCTCAAAGGAATTACTTGTGTGTTAACCAACAACCGTAGAAAATTTAGATTTCACTGGGGAACAAAGATAAATGTCTGTTACCCTAGAAGAAGTAGGCGTTTAATTTAATTAGAACGTAAATTGATGTACTGTATACGGAAACTTGGCTCTGCAGTTTATACTACCTTGGCAACAAGTTTGGTCTCACAAATTGATTATGGATTTTCTTCAAAATTACTTTTTTCCCCTATTTATTTCATCTGTATGACTATTCAGCATGAATTATACAGATATTTCTTCAACCACAGCAAAATCATCCCCTGTGAGCTCTGCTTAATCATAAGGCTCGGGGTTTTTTAAAAGAAAACAACAACAAGCCATGAAATTTACATTTAAGTACATAGAAATTTTTTGAATTTTTTTTTACATAGGACTGCTTGCATGTGCAGGCATACACATACACACATAATAGTGAAGTATTTCTAAATGTTTTTAAACAGCTTGTTGCTATGTCTAAAAACATAACACTTGAGGAAGATGATTTGTACTATTTAGGTATGACAACCACATGTGCAATAGACGCATTTCATTGCTGTGTCTCATCTTGTCCTATCTTTTATAATGAATACAGTAAACTGAGAGTAAAATTGAGCCATGTCAGGATGGAAATGTTAACAATAAGCCTGCACTACAGGAAATGATTGTGCAAGCCAAGAATGAATAATTCCACCTGAATCCAATTAAGACTCCAGGCAGGAAAGTGGGTGTTAGAAACTGCCCCCAAACACAAAAAAATGATAACAAAATACGTCTAAATGTTATTAAGTAACTGCACATTATAGATATAAAATATAATATGAATGACAAACTGTATGTCTGAATGTGTAGATGTTCCATAATGATGCATTTTCTCATAACCTAAATACTTACCATTCACAAAAAGCAACTCAAGGCTCAAATTGGTTGGTTTTCTGATTAAGTAAGAATCCCCTCCCCCATTTTGTGACTACAAATACTGTCCATGCATTCATATAGTTAAGGCTCTGCTGCTTTGTCCTCTGAGAAACATGGATGGCATCATAATGGCTGCAGCTTTTATTATTCTCTCAGTTGATTTTTCAGTACTACAATATTTGTGACAATATTATAATAACATAGTGAAAATACTCATTGGTGACAGTTATTAATTCCATATTTTCTACTTCTGCTTTCCAAATACTTTTTTTTCCAACTGAGAATCTCTATTGGGGTTTTTCTCCCATCCAACAAAATGAACATATTTTTCTAGTTCAAAACTGTGTCTTCTCTGTTGTGTCCCATCCCTTGGTGCAGCATTTCATTATTTACCTACTCTACTGTTTCTCTGCATTTCCCAGTATATTATCATTTGTAAATTTAATACTGTTTATTTTCCCCCTGTAAATCATTTATGTGGCTGAACATGAAGATTGCAAATGTTGATTTCTCTGCAGTACATTCTTCATTCTAACATGCTTTTGTTTGCCATTAATATTAACTTGCAACCATCCCAAAATTAAATTGGCCAAATGAGAATTGATGCAGATTTGTATTTTATCGCTTCCTCCATGCTGGGGCTTCACTGTCTTTATTAACTTCTATTTATTTTCTCCATAAATGTCACACTAAGAACAGTCTAAGACAAAGGATGAGAGTCAGCCTAAAGAACAATCTAATTTCCTCCTAGGCACCAAAATCAACCAGAGAGACAGTAAAATACATTTTAAGAATAAATAATGGGGCAATGTATTTTAGGAAGTTCACATATAGGCACAGACTATATGTCTATTTTTTAATCTTTGTTTCTTGCCTTCCATCATGCATGAATCAGATATATCCTTTTGCCTAGGAATAGGAAAAGCTTCTAGTCATGTGTTAGCATCCATTCAATCCAACTGGGATGATACTACCTTGCTATGAAGCTTATTTTCATAGGACTATCTCTTCATTCATCTAGGTCCTACAGTGCTGCCTTCTTGCCCAAATAAAATATGCAGTTGGTTAGTTGATCAGTATATAGAGGAAGCCAAGTATGTGAAGATAATGGAAAGATAAAGTACCATAATTGAGTGATTCTGGCCAAAATGTTTATTTAGGCCAAGGGTGTCAAACTGCCGGTCCACGGGTTGGATGCATCATGGCGAAACCGCGCCCACCCCATTGCTGGCAATGGAAAAAAAGTCACGATACGTCGCAACACATCACATGATGTTGTGATTTTGATACCCCTGATTTAGGCATACTAACTTATTAAGGGGAACAATAAAGTTACAAAATGTATTGCACCTGTTCAGGTTCCAGGCAGGTTTTTCAGAAGTTCCAAACTTCTCCCTTTCTTCTGCTGACTTTTCCCATTGTAACTGAACTGGTATGCTTCATTCAGTAGCTACTGAATGTGTTTTGGCCCCATAGCCTTTGAAGGAACACCCAAAGAATTTTGAAAGTGTAATGTTTTACTTAAGGTTGATACATCTCTCCTGGATACATATTATTCATATTCAGTACATAAACCATCCAGAAACAATTAAATAAGATACATCAATATATAGGACAATGCAAACATATTTAGTTAGAAGTATTCATGCCTCATTTGTCTTTCCTTTTATTTGAATGTCATAGCTCCAATATCTGTCCTAGCCCAATGAAATGGCAGAGCACCATATCCCACTGTAATATGAACTATGTTCAGGTAATGTAGTCTCCCTTCACTAATAAAAAGTTGGTCTAATAGTTAAGGCACCAGGCTAGAAACCAGTAGATTGTGAGTTCTAGTCTCGTCTTAGACATGAAAATCAGCTAGGTGTCTTTGGCCAGTCACTCTCTCTCAGCAAACCCACTTCATAGGGTTGTTGTTATGGGGAAAATAGGAGGGGAAGGAGTATTAGGAATTTTTGAGATATTTATAAAAATAACAAAGATGAGATAAAAAACTAAAAATAATTGAAAAAAGAAATACAAGGGTAGCACTAGTCAACTACCTTGCAAATTTGCTATAAGGCTTACAATAGGGACATCTACGTGAAGTTCTTTGACCAATGAAAAGATGATTATTTGTATGCAGAGGTGAACTGCTCATTTCACCTCAGAGAAATGTGTAATTTTCCACCAGAACAGCTGTATTTCTGCATAGAGAATGAACATGCATTGTTAATCATACCTAATTCTTATCGTTCCTATAGCATATGAAAAACTGCTCCAAAAAGAAAAGAGCAAATCTGTCTATTTTGGCTTTGTTCTATTTTCTTTGGCCAACTACAACTTTTGGGGCCATGTTTCTGTATCACTTTATGCAATTTACATTACATGCCACTGGCAAAAAAATTGACTTGGACTAGGGAAAATCAGATTAAAGTCTCCACTGAATGATTTTCAGCCAGTTGTCCTATTCCAGCTCAATTTACTATGAGGAAAAATATGAGAAATCATATTGGTTGAGCAAAGGCAGAGTATAAATATCATAATAAAGAAATACATTTGATCCATACAGTTTTTGTTATGAATTTTCATGGACCATTTTCTTAATATAGATATGTTAATGTCAAAGGGAAGAATGTGGAAAGATAGGATGAAGAATTTCAATGTGCAAACATATGGGAAAGCAAAGGAAAAAAATGGACACTGGGGAGGAGGGAAAAATCCCTAAAAGGAAAAGGCAGGGACTGGCAGACACACCCACAAAGGAACCAGCCACTAAGACTTGTCTTCCCTGTATTGATGGGAAGGACAGAAATCATGGCAATATCCAATCAGGTTCTGTTCTGTGATTCAGACAGAGCACAAATCTGCCCCAAGTAATTTGGTTGGAATTTAAGTCAGCTTCAGGAACAGTCAGGAGCAGCATAGGAGACCAACCTGCAGTACAGAACGGCTCTTAGTCTGGGTTTTGATGTGTGTATGTATGTGTGTTTGTGTTTTGGGATTTATTTTCTATTTTGAGTTCTATGCAATCTAAATACATCTAAGGATGTGCTTATAAAACTAATAAAAAATGAGTGCATTTGGCAATAATCTTAAACTATTCCCATCAGAGCAAGGAAATTACTGGGTTTCCCCGGAAGTAAAACTAACCTTAAAATAAGCCCTAGCTTGATTTTTGGGATGGGCCTAATATAAGTCCTACCCCAAAAATAAACCCTAGTTTTGGGGCGAGGCACACATCTAAAAATTAAGCTAGGGCAGGGGTGGGAGTGTGGAGCTGCCTCCCGCACCTTGCACCCACTTACCTTGCAGCCAGGCCTCTCCTCGCCGGTCCACTTCTTCTGGGGCATCCCCAGGCTTGCATTTTGCAGTCAGAGGCTTTTCCGGAAGGTCACTGCAGCTGAGAACCAAGCTATGGATTAAATCCATAGCTCAGTTCTCGGCTGCAGTGGCTTTCCAGAAAGGCTTTGACTGAAATGCAGACCGGAGCTCCATTCTCAGCTGCAGAATGAAGCTGCTCCTTCAGCCACAGAAGAAGTGGGTCGGCTGGACAGGGCTGTTGGTGTCGGAGATGAGTGGAAAAAACACTCCCCCTGAAAATAAGACCTGGTGCCTCTTTTGGAGGCAAAAAAAAAAAAAAAAGCCTGGGTCTTATTTTTGGGGAAACACAGTAATTCTTCTTCTGATTACTTAGCAGCTAGTCATAGTAGTACATAATGTGGATTAATCATCCTTTGCACCAGTTGGAGTTAAGAGTTTGATTTGGTTTTATTTGCAGAATTTCCTATTAAAAGAAGTGTTACTGTGGAGTTGATTCAATTCTTTTTTACCATCTCAAGTATTTGATGGTTGTTGTTGATTCACAAATAATCTCCTACCTTTTATTATTGTGCTTCAGTTAGGTTTAATTTTATTGCCAGGATGCTTTCTCTCTCCCTCCCATCCCTACCATATTCAAATGAATAAAGACAGAAACAAAGTGTTTTTGATGAAATTTCCCAAAGTTGGTGGGAAAGGGGTGGAGGGATGACACTTGGAATTTGAGGAGTCTGGTGCCCTCTAGTGTTATTACTGATCGTATGTTATTTTCCAAATCTATTCCTCGGGCATGTAAATGTTAGAGAAGCTATATATTTGTTCTTTATTTCAGCCCAGGCTGATCATTATCTGATGTAGCTGACACAAATCTACAAGTTTATGGCAACTTCCTAAGCTCAGTGAATACCATTTAACCAGATATTGGTGTGCTGAGATCATTATTCTGCTAATGTTATTAATAGAAAAAATATTTTTGCCTTGAGAACTATCACTCTGCTGTTAAAAATCACATAAAGCTTGATGAAGATGACAGGCTCACTTTGGAATCATGGGGGAGGAGGGTAGGGAACAGGATCTGGGAATAATGGCATATATGTAGCCCTTAAATGGGTGTTTCTCATCAAAATCCCTATTATTTGATTGTTTAGCCTAGTATGCTGCATTTTGCTAAATGCATTCTGGACTCCTTACCAATGCTTGCTTTCAGAAGTTGTTCAAAACCTCACTGAACTTTTTAAAGAAGAGACTGGACAGCCATTTGTCTGAAATGGTATAGGATCTCCTGCTTGAGCAAGGGTTGGACTAGAAGACCTCCAAGATCCCTTCCAGCTCTATTTTGATTGAATGCTCATAGGATTTCAGCACTCTTAGGATTATGCCATCATCTAACATGAATTGTCACAAGAATGTAAGATCTTGGAAAATCTCAGAGTGAGATTGCCAAACTTTGCACTATTTGGTGTAAATGTGGAGACAGGAATGAAAAGATTGCCATCCTCACTGTTCTAAGGGAGTGCATGCAGAGCTACTGAAAATACTTAACGTGTTGGAGGAGGGAGTATTGCACTGGTAATAAGGTAAGAAAGCAAAATTGTCATGGCATTTAGACCTACATTCTTAACAGAAACAATGAACACTTAATTTCATTTGATAATACTATTCTAATGCTGATTACAAAGGCCTTTTCCCCTCCAAAAGGTAACTATATAGTGTTAAGTCCGGAGAATAATGGCGCTTGAGACGATGCATTTCTAACATGTCTTTATTTGCTGACTGCTATCTACGAACAACCCGAGCAGAGGCACGCAGGCCTCTATTTATACCTTCTGATCCCCGGGCAATTCCAACCAATCACAAGGCAGTCTTTTCCCACCTTGCGCATGCGCGCAAGGCCGGCGCCACTCAGTCTGGTCCCGGGCAGCTTTTGCAAATGCCCGGGACTCTTGCAACGTCCTGAGCCTGCTTTTGCAGGCTCAGTACACAACACCCCTCCCCCCTAGATGAAATAATACTGCGCCCAACATGGACGCCACCATAGTAAGGATTTGTATAAATAACTGTTGTATTAATGTCGCACTGTGTGTGTAAGGTGTGGGGCTGTTCCGTCGTACAGAGACCCGTTGGCCCCAACATCGTTTCCATAGAGTCAACCAGTCTGGACCTCTAATTCAAGTTATTAATATATACATGCTTACCTTACGTAATCTGCAAGGTATTTGGGAGGGCCTTTGACCCTTAGCAACCTTCTCGAAACTGGGGAGCTTGTAGTGTTTTCCCCGTTGCTTCCCACACTAGGTGAATTAACCTGTGGTTGTCTCATGACTTCTGTTTGGCTTTCCTGCCCGTCTCCTAGGCTCGAGAAGTCAGGACTCTGGCGATCGCTATACCTGGTTGACCTACCACCTATGGAGTTTTCCAACCCCTCTGAACTCATCTCCACGTTTCCTGATGGAGTGTGGTTTTCCTGGCTCCTTTCTGTAGTGATAGGGTCTAGGGATACCTCCCAGTTAGCCCTAATGCGTGGGGACATCCTTTTATGAGCCCTTTCTGTGAAGGACGTGTTACCCCTTTGTTTTGCCTGCTCTCTTGTATGTTGTGAGTTGTGAGTATGCTCCCAGTCATTCTCCGTGTCTGGAGTATTGTTTGTGAGGTGTGGATAGTTAGTATACCTCCGGTGGGACTCCCAGGCTGGAGTGTGTGTGTGGGTGTCTGTGTGCCCCCTTCCCCATGAATTGCTACCTGAATCTCCTGTGGAACTTGGGTGTTGAGTACCCATGTCGTTCCCCACAACCATCGTTGGCTGTTGATTCTGATTCCCAGAATGCATTTCCCATTCCTCCCCCCCCCAGAGGAGACTGAGGAGGAACCCTAGGCGAGTCCCGCCTCACATGTAGTTGATCAATGTGGCGGCGAAGAACGCGGCCGTCTTCCAGGGACACCTCGTAGGACAGAGGCCCCGAGACCTTGCAGACCACAGCCTGGACCCAGAGGTGTCCAGGCCCATAGTTCCTGGCCCAGACAGGATCACCTTCATGCAGGACCCATGGTGGGTGTGGCTGAGGCACCTGTGAAGCTACACGCTCCGGATGCAGCCTGTCCAATTTAGTCACGAGCCGACGACCCCAACGGAGTTCAGCCGGGCACTTACCCGTGGCAGTGCACGGTGTGGTACGATGGGCTAGAAGAAAGTCAGCCAACATGTGATGCCAATTGCCGTGAGTCAGTTTCTTGAGGGCGTCCTTGGCAACGCGGACCATCCATTCAGCCAGACCGTTGGTGGAAGGATGGAAAGGAGCCGAAACAACGTGGCGGATCATGTTGGCGTGTAGAAACCCCTGAAACTCAGTAGAAGTAAATTGAGGACCATTGTCCGATACTAGAACATCTGGCAACCCATGTGCAGCAAAAATGTTTCTCAACACCTGAATGGTCTTGGCAGCAGTGGTGGAGGACACAGGCACAACCTCCAGCCATTTGGAATGGCTATCAACAACAACCAGGAAGAATTGACCCTGAAAGGGGCCAGCGTAATCTATATGTATTCTAGACCATGGAGTGTGTGTTTCCTCCCACCTATGCACAGGGGCCTGGGGCATTTCAGGCCTGGACTGCTGACATGCATGACACCCATGTACCTGGGCCTCGATGGCCCGATCAATGCCAGGCCACCACAAATGGCTGCGCTCAAGCGCCTTCATCCTTACAATTCCAGGGTGGCCCTCATGTAAAGAAAGCAAGATTCTAGCCCTCAATGAGGCCGGGATCACAACTCTCGATCCCCAGAGGAGGCAGCCATTGAAAGTGGACAACTCGTGCCTCTTGACCCAAAAACATTGAAATTCCTCCTCAGGGCACCTGTCAGGCCAACCTGACAGCACCCATGTCAGCACGCGTTTGAGTGTGTGATCAGTGGCAGTTTCAGCAGCCACATCCCTAGCATTAAGGGGACACTCAGGCAACTCCTGAATGGACAATATGTGTACAGCAGGAGCGGGATCAGGCTCCACAGTAGGCAATGGCAGCCTACTTAAGCCATCAGCATGGCCCATTTCCCTGCCAGGCTTGTGAACCAGTGAATAGTCATAAGCTGACAGAAAGATGGACCAACGCAGCATACGAGGGGACAGGATGTGAGGTGTTTGCTTAGATGTAGTGAATAACCTCAGCAAAGGCTTGTGGTCCATAAAGACCGTAAAATGGCGGCCATAGAGAAAATCATGGAACTTTTTAATTCCAGCCACAACAGCCAAAGCCTCCCTATCAATTTGAGCATAGTTGCGCTCAGCAGCAGACAATGTCCTAGAATAATAAGCCACAGGGACCTGAGTCCCGTCAGCCGTCAGATGGCTAAGTACAGCACCCACAC